>NW_001820831.1:1650855-1771279 GCF_000146945.2 Sclerotinia sclerotiorum 1980 UF-70
GGAGAGTGGGACGTAGAATATCACGTCTGGGTATTTCCATTCGTTGGAGGTTGATGATGAATTGTGGGGGTTTGTAGATGGTGTAGCTGGATAGGAGGATTACGGTGAGGAGAGCGAGGAGAGATAGGAATATCATCTTCGCCATGGGGAATGATGATGGGTTTTGTGGAATCTTCACACCACGCTCCTCATCGTCGATTTTGATGTGTTTTGTAGGGCTTGATATTGATGCAGACCAAGGCGAGGAACCAAAGCGTTGGATTCGCCGTATGAGTGCCCCTATGCTGAGACGCATTGAAATTTTAAATGATGTCCGTATATCTTAATCATGCTTGGATGTGGCTTTTGGAGAGTAGATAGGGTGTTCGGAAGATATCCTTGACTCCTCATACGTCTATTGGATGGGGGAGTATGTAGGTGGTTGTGTTGGAGAATTATCTAATGTGGCTGGAATGAATGTAAGATCTTAGATTCTAGCCACACATTTATGAGCCACATGTTCTTATCGTTTACTAGATTATCGAGTCATTCATTCGGTTGTGGCCGAGGAGGTTATCATGTTGAAAGTTGGCAGGAAACGTCATGTCATTATTTTGTTATCCTCTTGTACCCTATATTCATGTTATTGTTCCTCTTATCAATGTGGAGTTAAATTCATGAGGGAAGAAGGCGCGATGTCATTCATATCCCGTACTCTGACGATCGAAACATAAGTGCGGTGTGAAAATTCACAGCTGATGCAGCCTAGCAGCCCTATTCCCAAAGGGCTCAGGGTAATTATATACGTAAATGGGCACACAACACACACAGCCTCATCTTGATGTACATCATCTAGATTCTACAGGCCAATTAAGAATTCCATTTGAGGCTGCTTTGATTTTTATTGGCGCCTGAAATTCTAACCATCTCAGAACGAGAATCTATCCACGTGTGATAATCATGTTCTTGGCTTCAAAAGGCCCTTTACAAATGGGCTGTGTTTAGACAGAAAAAAAAGATAGAAAGAGTTGATGATTCCAATTTTACCTTATCTTACAACCTCGAGCGATTTGAAGTTATCAGGGCACTCTCAGGTCTGTTATTGCGGGAAAAAAAACTCTATCCATGTTGGCCTTTACCTGATTTCTGCCCAACAGGTATATATTTTATTATCAGTGTTCGATGCGCATCTAGAATTAATTCGGGGCCATATGTAAGTCTCACTGCAATCAACATCACCATAAGTGTTGGAAGGGATTTGTCGGTGAATTAGAGCAAGACTGCATAATCTACTGAGAGTCATATGGAATTCCTCATCTCAAAATTATCTTTCTGAAAGGCATTGAGAATATCTATTCACCAAGAATTTCCCTTGCTGTGATATTTCGCTCAGGAAGGAGGATTTTTCATCATGGCGACAGCAGTGGACCTTGACACCAATAAAATCAAGGATTGGCGATCTATAGTGACGCTCATCATTTTCGTTATAACTAGTGAGTGCAGAATATTTCACCAAAACATTGGGTTTTTCTGAAGGGTGATTGACTCTGCTGGAATTACACAGATATCATTGTTCTTTTCCCCTTTCATATTCCAATATACGTTCCACGGAAACTGTCAAATGCTTTTCTGGATGTACTAAGTCATTTGCGCTTGATATCACCAAGGGACGACGATTCTCAGCATGATCACCAAGATGACCGAAGTGGCAAAATCACGAGTTTTATGAAATTGAATTTTCCCATGAACTTTGTAACGGCGCCTTTGATAGCAGATCTATTTCTACTCGCTATTCTAGCCATAGGCCGGCAAGAAGTACACGATGGGACAGTTGGAGCAAACAGTATCAATCCGATTGATATTATGGTTTTCTTCATCACATTAGCATACATTGCTATTTCAATCGACGCGTCCGGCCTCATCAGATACCTGGCGTTCAAGGTACTCCAGAAGGGAGGTAAAGTTGGGCACAGGCTGTTCTTCTTCCTCTACGCTTTCTTCTTCTGTCTGGGGGCATTCATCGGGAATGATCCCATCATCTTGTCTGGTACCGCATTTCTTGCCTACTTGACAAGAGTATCGAGTAACATTATTCACCCAAGAGCATGGATTTTTACTCAATTTGCAATCGCCAATATTGCTTCGGCCATTCTCGTCTCTTCCAATCCTACCAATCTTGTCCTGGCCGGTGCATTTGGTATAAAGTTTATCGAATATACTGCGAACATGATTGTTCCAGTGGTTGTAACAGCAATCGTCTTATTTCCATTTTTATTATATATCGTCTTTGCCGATGAGGCTCTGATACCATTATCAATCAAAATGCACGAACTTTCCGAAGAGGCTAAAGCTAAGAAGCCTGTGAATCCGAATATTCCAAATGCCAAAGGGGAAGGGGAAGAAAGCGATGGTGCCGAAAATAAAGAGCTTTCTCTGGAAGAAATTATGAATCCTTTTGTGGATAAAAAAGGAGCAGCTTTTGGCGCGGTTCTAATGGCTATAACCCTTATTGTGGTTTTGGTTATCAACGCTATTAGTCAGAGTAATGGGGAACATCCAGTATTTTGGGTGACTTTACCAGCGGCTTTTGTGATGTTTGTTTGGGAAATCTCGCTAGGATGGATTAATCGGCACGAAACACGGGAGATTGCTCGCAAGGGACGACGGGAAGTTGAACTTGCCCGAGCTGAGCGAGCGATTAGAGAAGAGCAGGAGGCAAATCAAGTAATCTTAGAACAAGACCAGCAAGATTCTAAAAATGCGAATGGGACTTCTCTGACGCTAACAAAATCACCGGAAGAAATCGAAATGAAAATCTTGGAGAGGGAAGATGGCAACCTCACTGAAAATAGTCACACTCCTACGCTTCTAGTACCCGGAAATTTGGGTGGCCGAAACCCAAACTTGAGTGATCCTTTAGGCTCGTCTATCTCGACACTCGTCCCAAAAGAAGACAATTTACAAAATAGTCGTTCTTCGACCAGTGCAATGAGCACATTAGATGAAAAGAAGGAACCAGTTCGCCCAGAAACGCCTTCTCCGCCGCAGGGGGTATTAGGCCCACAATCAAGTGATCAATCAGATCTAGATAAACGAGCACTCTCCGAACAAATTTCTCGACGAGTCGAGCTTCCAAAGCAGCGTGGACACACAACATTAGTTTCACTCTTTGGTGATGCATATTTATGGAGTCAAGAAACATTCCCGACCGTCACAGCAGTAGTATCCCATCTCCCTTTCGCCCTCGTCCCATTCGCATTTTCAATGTTCGTTCTCGTACAAGCATTAGTGACCAAAGGATGGGTACCAGTATTCGCCTATGGTTGGGATCACTGGGTAGAAAGGACCGGCACTGTCGGAGCAATCGGCGGCATGGGATTTCTCTCCTGCATTCTCTGCAACGTAAGTTCCTTCCATCTAATCTTACTCACCCTCCAAACTAAACCCCCTCTTCCCCCCATAGTTCGCAGGCACCAACATCGGCACAACCATTCTCCTCTGTCGCGTCGTCCAAGCATGGCAAGATATCCACCACAAGAACGGTCTCCCCATCAGCGACCGCGCTTTCTGGGGAACCGTCTATTCCATGGCTATAGGAGTGAATTACGGTGCGTTTAGCACGGCTTTTAGCGCTTCGCTTGCTGGGTTGCTGTGGAGGGATATCTTGGCGAGAAAACATATTCATGTGAGGAGGTTGGATTTTGCGAGGGTTAATTTGCCCATTGTGGCGATTTCTATGGCGGTCGGTTGTGCGGTGCTGGTTGGGGAGATTTATGTTGTTAGGGGTAATGAGAGGTATGATGCTTGAGGGTTTTTGTCTTCTGGGGATGGAGATGGGAATTTGGGATGAGGATGGGGATAGACTTTTTTACTTTTCTTTTTTTGTTTATTTATAATTATGATGATGATTATGATGATGATATAATTAGATTTATATTTCTCGCTTTGTTTTATTTTATTTATTGATGATTTTAAATTTGGGGAAAATGGGGGACAGACGTCCTCTTTATGATGATTTTTTGGTAAATCCTGCTCGGCTTGGGAGTCGGAATATAAATTACTCCATACAGTACTTACTATTACAAACGAAAATAATGACTTTACACATACTCCCTCCCCCTCTTCTAATCATTAATATCTTCGCTTCTTTACTTTCAAGTTTCTAGAACATACCAATTTGTACATATCTCGCAGGTATTCAAATATGGCAGGATGTATATCCGTCCCGTACGAGAAAAGTAGATGGTTTTGAGCGAGTTACATATCCATGCCATTGAAAATTTTGAAAAATTATCTATTATAAGTTTTAGGTTTCGTGGAATGTGATGGATGGATGGGTGAGTAGTTTTCAATTTATAACTAATAATAGAGTATACTAAATGATTGATCTTGAGCACGAAGCTCTATACAAAAGAAATCCATCTTGATTATATAGTCCTTCGTGCCTATGGTTAACTAGGAATCGTCGTTCCTGGTTGTTCCTAGGAACGTTCGTTCCTCACCGTTCCATCACATGTTTTATGGTCATGTGACATACTAATCGTTTTGGACGTAACATATTAATTATTAATTGTATATTATTATTGTCATTACTTAAGTTCTTGCTTGACACTTAGCTATAAACCATCTCGAAAGCCTAGAGCACTTCCACGTGATCTAGACGGCAAACCTCGTAACATTTAGGTTATTTGATTTCAGATTATATGATTTCGGATTATTTTATACTGGGTGATTGTATATATCTTTTTATAAAATTTATTTATAATATTCGACAAATATATTTAAATTCTTTGATATTTCATAGGATATTTACTTTACTTTGTAAAGGTAAAGCAGGATAATCAACCAACGAGTCCTACCCGGGTAACTGGGGTATACCCTAACCCTTGCCCAACCCTGTTTGGTATATATGTATGCGCAAATAGGATGTGATGCTGGAAATAGTATTGTTGTATAGATAGGTACTTGAAGGTGGTGGGCATTCGACGGGATGAAAAGTCGATAATCTAGTTTTTACTCGAGAATGAACAGGTAAGTATACCCATCTTGTCGTTAGTCATTGGCATACATATATATCTAATATCCAATCCGAAATAATATGCATACCAATCTATCAACCAATATTCCTAGCATAAACAAATTGGACTTTTGGCTTCTTCCACCCATGACACCGTTCCCAGCGAGAAAATAGCCGTTCTAACGCTGGATACACACCTCTATCATCCAACTGGGGAAAACACAATCTATCAGCATCTCCACAAACTTTCCCACTAACCCCCTCCAATCTCCTCCTTACCCTCTCCTCTACATCCACCAACTCAAACGACACCTCCGTATTCCCCTTCACATCCGCTTTCACATCCCCCTCAGCATCAAGCACAAAATAAACCTCTTCAAGATACTCAAACAAATGCAACACACAAACCAAACCATACCAACCAATCTTAAACCTCCTCCTCCAATGCTCACTCTCCTCCTCATAATCCAACACCGTATAATCAAGCGCCACCTTCCGCACATCCTCATAGCCGTTCATCTGACTCCGTAAACTCCCCTCTGATAACCTCTTCACTGTTGAAATTCCCTTGAACCAGAAAATATCCGTGTCCCAATTTAGCAATTCGTTTCCTTCGACACAGTGCATGAAAGAATGCGAGCTGAATGATGCGGAGCGCGGATGTAATGTGGGGGTTTGAGTACACGTGCGAGTGTGCATGTGCATGCGTCGGAGGGTTTCTAACCAGCAGGTTTGTTGGTAGGTGGAGCGCGATTCGTGGGATATGTAGAGGGAGGGGTGGAGGTGAGGAGCGCGGGTTAGGATGAGAGGGGAGGGGTTTGAAGGTGTGATTTCGGAGCTAGGGGTGGGGATGTGGATGCGAGGGAAGCTGATGTAAATGCTCCAGATCATGGTGCGGATTTCGGATGGGAGTTCGCGGAAGAGGTGGAATGATGGGGTTGATTTACCGGGCTGCTCAGATGGAGAGGGTTTGAGGGGGCTGAATTGGAGTAGTTTGGAGAATTGTCGGGGATTGCGTGGTGTGAGGAGTGTCTTGACGGATTGGATTGATTTTTGACGTAGGCTTGGGATGTCATGGTCTGTTTGTTTTGGATGTGATGAAGGCATGGTGATTACGGCCATTTCATGTAAGCTGTCGAGGACCAATACTCGAAGTGAATTTGTGATATTAGAGGTGTTGGCTAGTAGGCAAAAGGAATTGGAAGTTCTAGACACTGGAGTCCGCGAATCATCTAAAAAATACCAAGTAGTAATACCCAGCTCTGGGCAGATATTCGAATCGCACTTATCAAACTCCTGATTAGTCGAATATGGAAAAACGGTATATGAAAATGTGAATTCACCCAATGCCACTCATCCAACCCATTACTTATACAAAAGCCCATTTCAAACATCCGTTGGCACCGCTCTTTCCTCAGGCCGAATCTTGACGTGGAGGATGGGTACATGCATAGAGCAGAGTAAGCACTAAGATCCACAGTCCCGGGATATTCCCAAGTCGACCTCTCGGAGGGTTCACATCTGATCCACAATTAACAGGAGGTACATGTAAGACAGATGGAAAACACGTGGCACCCATGCAAGCCTCGTGCTATTGCTGAACACATATACTGCATCCTGCAGAGGTGAAGTGTTCGGCATCGAATCTCGTTCGTCGACGTAAACCCAGCCGAGTAGAATCTTGGTCGGCTGTGTACAGCTTAATATATTCTGTCTCACTGTATTGATGCAATGCATCCAACACGTTTTTTTATCCGTTTGTGCC
Organism: Sclerotinia sclerotiorum 1980 UF-70; assembly: GCF_000146945.2. Classification (NCBI taxonomy): domain Eukaryota; kingdom Fungi; phylum Ascomycota; class Leotiomycetes; order Helotiales; family Sclerotiniaceae; genus Sclerotinia; species Sclerotinia sclerotiorum. The sequence goes on from NW_001820831.1 coordinate 1,657,617, forward strand.
TCTACATTGCATGTTTTGTGCACTTACAACAAGGCTCGTTTCCCATTTCTTGCTGTATATTGGACCACATCTGGATTGTGTTGAAACTGTGTAACTTTAAAATTTTGCTGAGGAGGTGCGACGTTACTCCAATCCTGGGATAGATTTAGGGCCCCAATGAGCGTGGATTATAACTCGGCCGTGGGAGGTCAACAACAATGTAACACCCTTAATCTGTATATGGTCAACGCTTGAAGCCCGGCGAATAGATTTACGATTTCAATCAGGTCACCAGGAATCCGGTAGACCTTCAAGGGTCTGAAATCATAATTAAAACTCGTACTTCCAGCTCAGAGTGCTTGGCTCATACCACACGAAAAGCTAGTGATTGAAATCAACCGACAGTTCCATTGGTCGTGGTTCAACTGGCAGTTGAAGTAGCACAAAACTAATCTGGCAGTTTCTCTAGCTCAACGGGTTTAGAGGGCATAGTCTTCGACTAGTTGAGCTTCCAATTTAGTTCGAGAACCATGAGACTAAACTAGCCATCCAACAATGCACTAGCAATGTACTTGTTCAACTAATTAACCACTAGCCGCATAGTTACCAAAGTTGCAAGGTATCTTGAACTTTCATGTCCCATCCCTGAAGCGAGAATTAAAAGGTAGTCCAGTCAGCAGACGCTAAAACGTTTGGGAAGTGATAAATAGGTAGTCTCTCAACTGATAGCTTTCGGCTTTATACTTATCTCGTGTCTGTCGTACGGCTGTTGTTCGTTAATGATCAAAAGCGGATGGCTGAGATTTGAAGTATACTTGCGGCATGTACAAATCTAAACTATGCTGAGTGATATTTTCTCTGGAAGAAGCAAACTTGCTGTACAAATCAAAAAGACAAATACTCACTAGTAGAGTACCATACCTAAAATCTGAACCCAAAACGGTACCGCAAACGGAAAGGAAAGTGGATAGGAAAAGGCGAAGTCTAACGAATTCCAACGCCTACTGGGTTCATAGGTCCACCAATCGATATGCGAGGAAAAGGTAATAGGAAAGCACGAATTCGATACTAACAACACCACAGACTAAAATCCTGGAAGTGAAAAAATACCATCTACTGAACATCATTCTTGACAGCCATGACAAAGGCACTGCAGTTGTTTGTTGCAACATATTAGATCCCGTGTTCAGTTTCTGTCCGTCCCGCTGCCGTCTTGGCTTTTTCGGCCTTGCTCTTAGTGGTAGCACCTCACCATTAAAGGATCTAAATTGCATGCTGTCAAAAGTGCGAGAAATGAAGCTGGTTCCCTGGCTTGTGATTTCAATCATATGGTACTTAAAGGCTTTAAAATATCGCCTTATTTTAGTCACCTAATCCTTCCTCGCTTCGATAATCCGACCGATGACTATTCTGATGTGATCGAAGCCAAGTGGCAGACGGAACTCCTTCACCTCTTGCTGAGATTCCGTGCCGTCGTCACCAATGACAGCGCCAAGGGGCTGTTCCAGTGAGAAGTAGTACCAACTATCCTTGGTTAGACCGCAAGTGTTCAATATATCTATTGGGCCCAACTCACGACGTCTTTCAGGAATTGTAGGCAAATAAGGCTGGACATTTGATGCGAGGGTATCACGGACGGGAAAGGAGACGGGGTAATTATGGTTTGAGTAACCACCTTCACAGAGGTGGGGTCAGAAACCCAGTGCCAGGTGGAGACAGAATGACATGTACTTACGAGGCAAATGGGATGAGAGGGTATTAGGTTGTGGAGTACGAGATTTGAAAATCGCGAATTGGAGTGGATGTTATGACGAGCGCTTTGAAAGACGATAGAAAGCTAAGTAAACGAGAATGCTGATGTTTGATGAGTTTGCGTTAAAGCACCTCATGGAGGATATAGGAGAAGTAAGCTGTGGTTGCGACAATGGTTACAATCTTCTCAGGCTCTAAAAGACTGTGATGCGGAAGATTTGAACGGGGCGTTTAGAATATGAGGTCTCTTTCACTATTTCTATTCGGTTTATTCCTTAATTAACCGATCGATCCTCTCTCTCAGCTTTCCAATTTCCCTTGGTGTAGTTTTGCAGCAACCTCCCACAATAATTTCCTTCCACAAACCTCTGTCCCTTGTCCTCCTGACAATCTCCAGAACTGCTTCATCCCACTGCAAATCTTCTTTTCCGGGTGGTTCCCTAATTTCCCATACTTTGGTAGAGGTATTGTAGACTTCTCCCTTGATTGTTCCATCGGGATATACTACCAGAGATGGCCACTCACTAACATCTCCCTTTTCAATTAAAGACCTAACTTCACGCTCGAAGTCCAGTATCAAAGCTTCGACTTTTCCAACTTTGGTACAATTCAAACCAACGCCAAATGGTACTGGGGAACCTTCTTTTTTGCTCAACATCGCTTGCACAATTTGTTGTACAGAACTTCCATCCGGCAACCCATTTCCCTCGCCAGGAAATACACATGTAACCCAAAATGGCTTGCTTCCGGTCTTTCCACCATTCGACCTTTCTATTTCTCCCATAGATTTCCTTACACCCTCAATCTCCTCCAATAACGGAATGGTTTCAAAAGCCACATAATCAACTCTGTCCCAAGATTTTGGATCCCTCGAGAAAACAGAAATTCTTTCATGATGCCACGAGCTCAGATGTTCGCTTGATTTATGTTGATCATCATATTTTCCCGTATATTCTTGTCCTGGGGTCATGATTGCACCGTATGCACCAAGACTTAGTGCAATTTTGCCATTCGAATCTTTTTTGACAGAAAATGCATTGGAAGCGATATCTACCGCGCTTCTCATGATCTCGTTGACTTCTTCTTTATCTCCATCTTCTTTCTCGAAACCAGAGGATGAGTGGGAATGAACAGCATAGCCAGATCTTCCAAATCCTTCATAACTCGCTTGATAAGTAGCAGTTAATAAGATATCAGCACCGGCATCTACAAAGGACTTTTGAGTAGCGAGGAGCGTGTTAGGTCCATGGGGATGTGTCGGAATAAGAAGCTGAGAAGACCAGAGAGGTTCCTTTTCTGTGAATTGTACTTGGTGGGAGTCTCCGAGGGTAGTGCCAAGACCTCCGTCTAGGAGGTGGATTTTACATTCCGATGACATTTTGCCAAAGGTTGAAATGTGACGAGCACGGGATGGGAGAGTATCAGAACCAATGGAAGATTTATAAACGTTGGACTACAACATAGATAAGAGGTAAGATGTAGTAGAGAACAAACCGGGGTTTAGAAGTTGTGGGAGGTGGGGTATCAGGGTTTTTCCTCTCTCGGGCCGCTCGCTGAAAAGATGGCGTTATCAATTTGTAACCTTAAAAGTTACATAACATGGATATTTTGAGTTGGAGACTTTATACTTGCTCTTCCTTTACAACGGCAATGAAGATTCAGTAATGAACGGCTTCGTCCAAGTTTACCGACTCTACCAAATTTATCCGTCTCCTAGAGAAAATGGAATTTGGACGCGTTGTCGAGTCGTGGCTGTATGGACAGCAAAAACTGGAGAAGAGTGATGGAGCCCCTTCTGAAAATCCAAAGAACACTTCAGACTTGTGCACTTTTCCCTGAGAGACAATCGGGAATCATTCTCTCATTTATTTTCTTAAAAAAAGGAAGAAGTATGGCTCCAAAATATCGAATTGCGTTGATGTCCTCGAGTTTTTCTTGATATAAAATAATTGTTTGCGAACATTCAGTCGTTGATGCCAAGATTTTTCACATTCCAGCCACATTTACTTACGCCACATCCGCCACCTCAATGACGCTGCTGCACGTTGACCTGTCAATTCAATCCAGGTATCAAAACACTCCACTCAAACTTCAAATCTCGAGGTGTCCTTTGCACCTCTCATATCCTCGGTTGAATCCGCATACCTGGAAGTATTTTATACAAATCATATTCTGTTAAAATCTACATAATTACACCATTACCTAGACTCTTCTTGCGTACCGCACCTCTTTGAACCCTGAAAATCGCAGGAATGTCATTACCATCAGATTACTGTAAGTTCGCCAACCTCACGGTTATTTGTTATTCCAATTTTCCATTCTGATATCATCCATACTTACAATTTTGCCCTCCAGATGCCGTCCTTGGCATATCCTCCACGGCAACTCAGCAACAGATCCGTGATGCCTACAAAAGGTAATGAGCCATCCCCTTGCTCCTTGATATACACCAGCTAACCTCTCACCCCAACAGAGCAGCTCTAAAGTCGCACCCTGACCGCGTACCCTCCGACTCCCCCGAACGCGCCGAGAGAACCCGTAAGTTTCAACAAATTAATGACGCATACTATACCCTCTCCGAACCCTCCCGTCGTCGCGACTATGATGCTGCACGTTCCTATCATGGATTTGGCTCCGGAGCCTCTACTGCCTCAACATCTATGGACGACGATGAGGAAATCCCCGATCCAACTGGCGGATCGGGAGGTTTCCCAGGCGGATTCCCTTGGTCCAGTTTTGGATTTTCTTCAAAAGCAAAGAATGCAGAGGAGGAAAAAGAGTTCGAAGACGCACAGTTTGGTGACGTATTTGAAGAGATGTTGAGGGAGGAGGGGCTGGCGGAGAATAATAATAAACCTACTGGAACATTCTGGAGTATGTTGGGGGGTTTGAGTGGAGGGGCCATGGGCTTTATTGTTGCAAATTTCCCGGGGATGTTGGCCGGAGCGGTAGCGGGGAACAGGTTAGGGGCTGTTAGGGATGCGAAGGGAAAGAGTGTTTATGCTGTTTTCCAGGTGAGTTAAAACTGGGAGCTGGATTGAGAGTTGGAAGAAAATGACAGAGAATTGTGCTGATCCTGGCGGGATAGGAACTTCCTCAAGGTGATAAAGCTAGACTATTAAGTCAGCTTGCCGCAAAGGTCTTCAGTCATGCTGTGGGCTCATAATCACGATTGGTTAAGAATTGGAAGAGATGTCTTACGCCTTAATGAACTAACTGACTTATAAGGAGGCTGGCGTTTTTGGATGACAGGATCAAGGTATACAATCAACACAATACAGCGAGCTAACAGGATATTTATAGGATGAATCGTTTTAGTAGCAGGACAGTCAGATTATGTATATAGATATTCAGAAAGCAATGCAATGAGTCACGTCTTCTAACTTAATCAGGTGATGTGTGGTGAGACTGATTTATTTGGTCGGGGAGAGGGGAAGAGGCGGACAATGGGTTGCTAATATAGTAGAAATCGATTGGAGAAAACGAATAGCTTATAAGAGCCATTGGAACTTCTCGTATTCAAGACCACCGGGGCAAGGAAAGAAGTACCCAATTTACAGGCCGTAAAATCACGAAGCACAAGCTCGCCAGAAATATGTGCCCTCAAACTATGAAGAAATAACAAAGAACGACGTCGGAAATATCCTCATACATACTAGGTCTTCAAGAACTCATGTTGATGGCACTACCTCATCACATTACGCGGTCCCATCTATACTCAAAATCCTTTGCATTCACAGCCAACCACCCTAATATCCTAAAAGTGGTATCTATTCCCGCAAGAAAATGCAGGATTTATTTTGGAAAGAAAAAGAAAAAAGAGGGTACAGAAGAAAAAGGGAGGAATTAATCAATCCACATGTATAAACGCCAAATCAAACCCAATTGACCCATCGTTATCCGATCACAACATTCCATCCGTCATGTCATCCCATAGTCCATTCCACATACCACATCAAATAAACAATTTCGCCAACTTCATTACCCCTCCCACGCCATCCACCCCACCAGTGAGCGCCTCCAATCTCGCCATCGCACCCCCACTACCCTTCACACTACTCCTCTCATACTCATAAGTCCCACTCCTCGCATTTCCTAAAGATGCACTTGGCGCGCCGCCTCCTCCCCTTCCGCCTCCAATCAACTTCTCCAGTCCGCCTGGTAATCGGACCCCGAATTTTTTTAAGAGTCCTGCTAGTGCTCCGCCTGTTATTAGGGGCATAATTACGAGCATGAATACTTTGTATGGGTGTCGTTTCATATAGTAGATGAGATCGCGGAGGAGTTCGCGCAGTTTGGCATACATGCTTTTTAGGTAGTTGGGGCGCGGAGAACGTTTGTAGTGGGATGTGGAGCGGGAATTGGGGCCTGGATGGGGACTCATCGTTAGTTTATTACTTAATTGCGCGATGAGAATATTAGGAATAAACCGAGGAGAATTTACAAAAGTAATAAGATGATTTTTAGAAACATGTGGAGAGGTACACACCAAAGAAACTGCTCCGACTGGAATTATGTTTCGCATCTCCACTGCCATAAATGCTTCCGGAGCCTCGAGTACGACTTCTCGAACGCTCGCGATGGCTTGATTTAGAAGATGTACCTCCGAGCGCACTTCCGAGAAGTCCAGAGGAATTATTGTGATGAGTGGAATGGGAGGTGGAACGATGCTTTTTCTTGGAATTCGAATGCGAGGAGGAATGATGTCGAGAGGAGTGCGATCGTCCTGATTCCGAGGCGCCGTCAAACCAACCCATTTTTGCGGAGTTTGAGGAGTGAGGAGTTTTTATTTTTTTGTGAGGACAGGAGAGGAGAATTGAGGAATAGTTGATGCAATTTGAGTACTGTGAAAGAACAGTGAAAGAAAAAGCAAGCAAGCAATTAAGTAAAATTATAGCGAAGTGAGTGAATGAATGAATCCTGTAAGCTCAAACCCCTAGCGAGAAATCCTGTACAGTACTGATCTCGTATCAGCTGCCTGCCTAGATGTGAGGAAGGGAGGGGTTCAAGCTCCAATTCTTGCCCGTTCGCCGCTCTGTTCAATTAACGTCCCGTTCCGTGATTTGGTTCCCGCAATTAAAATCTCCTCTTATCGATAAGAAAGAACTCGTGGAGGTGGAGGTTGATCTAAGTGGAGTTTCACTCACCCACGCATATTAGAACCACAAGTTATGTTATCCGCAAAGAAATGCACGACAGAAATGTGGGCTCTAGCTAGAGTAGGAAGAGAGGAAGATGGTTCGTTTCTTAACTCAGCAGAAGCTTGCACGATTTTCTTCCTATGAGAGCTGACACGTCGGCGAATCGCAATTATGCGACTAAGATCCTACCTAACCTTATGAGTTTCTGGCGGTGAAGAGGAGACTAATGCATGGATTGCATCGTGGGTTACATGGTTATGGTTGCGGGGATTGGATGTCATATGCACGTGATGTTGGGAGGATAATAAGAAAACTCTTTTAGGTATGGTATGTGGAAACCTTATATGCACAGTTAATGTCTTGGATTATAAGATGAGATCAGATATAAGGGGGTGGCAAGAAAGTTCGTCTACCGCGAGTAGCGAGCAGAGGAGTGCGCTAAGGTAGTCGGGAGGTTAGACATGAAAACTTGGGCTTGAAGATGAGTGTCTTCAGGAATTGGCATTTTGCGAGATCTATGGTTCACCAGTTCTAAGCAATTAGGCTTGTTGCAGGAAATTTTTGTGTCGTGTCACAGTATTGAGTAGTTGGTGTTATCAAGTGCAGGGGTTGGCTGTGAAAAGGCTATTTGCACACAAATACTTTTCCACTGAGTGGAACACCTAGTAAGAGGAAAACGGTCTCAAGGATGTATGAACTTAGCTTAGTATCTACGTAACGATGCTAGAGATATGATCTCGAGCATCGCCCTCTCAGCCCCTTTGTTTCTACCACCTCTATGAATTATAAATGTGAAGAATCTAGATGAAATAAAAGACTGATTCTCCCTCAGTATGAATAGACAGTTGGATTGGTAGTTGCTGCAATCGTGGGAAAAGAGACGCTCTGTTGAAGACTAACAAAACCAAAGCCAGATTCCCTCAAAAAGATCACGTATTATCCATACAAAAATCTATCGATTCATCAAACACGCCATTAAACATCCCTATACATATAACCATACATCGACATCATACACCAAAAAAGACCAGCTTTCAATAATACAACCGTCCTCAGATAACTTGGCCACCCAGAGTCCACTCTTACAAAATTCTTCTAAACCCAGGGTATCATAAACAGAAGACAAAAGAGTCGTGGTATCACATCAAATCATATCCAAATATAAGATTTCCTTCTTCCGGGTGTCCTCCACTTCCACGTCGAAAGGAAAAAAGCCCTTTATAGAAACCATCCGAAAACCGCCGCAACTCCTAACAGCACACTGCACGTAACCATACAATAACTAACCCCGCTTGTCTTGCCACTTCCACTCTTACTTGAGGCATTCGTTGCATTCATGTTATCGGGATCCGTACTTGTAAGCCGGAAGCTGTATATACCGCATCCCGAATTGACAGATCCTGATCCCGTGATTGTAGAATTGTTGTTTCCGCCTTTGAATTTGTTATTACTCTTACTTTCAAGCCTAAGACTTCAAAAGAATTAGATCAGAAGTCAGAACTTACAAGTGGAGAAAAGGAGTTCATAAATGTTCTCGCAGTTAGTTACAGAGTTATTCCCAAGACAATTAGTTGAAGCGGAGGTAAAGCCAAGCGAAATGACAGAAGCAGAAGTAGAACCCATATTATAGTTCTTGGTATTAGATGAAAAGTTGCTGGAAGCGACTTCCGTGCAGAACTGGGTGGTATATTTAGACAGAGAAGATATGGCGAATGAGGTTGTGGTACTGGAATCTTTGACACATATTGGGACTGAAGACGCAGTGGCAATAGCGGAGAGAAGAGCTAGTGAGAAGACCGCTCCTAGAATCATCTTGAATTAGCTGTCTTGAAGGTTCCCTTGTGTGAAATTCAAAAATATGACGTCAGATAAGGTTCGTGGTGTGCGTATTTTGCAGAAATGTGAAAAGCTTGCAATTTTAGTTTTCAAGAACCAGTAGAGACATGACCAGAGCTATTTACTGTAAGATATGGATATATATAACCATTCTGATCATGACGCTGTCCCTAGCCATCATGGTGAATGAAGGATTTGGCCCCAACTGTGGTCAGGTAAAGCTGCGTGCGGCTAAGCATTCTGCGATATGTATGACTACATTGCCGGTTATTTTTGTAACTTTTTATATATTTACAATTACCATCTTGGACAACTCTTGCTCTAGAATTCTGACAGACACACCTAGTCGAAAGCCGAAATCTTCCAATCAACCGATAAAAAGATAGGTACGAGATTCTCCGGTTCAATGATATGTGACTTAGGCTTTTTAGCCGAGGCTAGAACCGAAGATCACAATTTCTATTCTTAAAGATCTAACAGATCGTTTCGAATTCAAAACCCTCCTTCTGGAAGGATTCAGGATTGTCGCGGTAAACTACCTTGTTAGCTGCTTACAATGTACTGTTGGATGGATAAAACCTCGCATCGTGCTACTCCATTTCGGTGCGGCCATCACAAGCGCCCAACGAAGGGGTGGCAGTGTTGTAGTGAAGGAGGCTGAGCCGCAAAGTCAGCACGATACAGCACACTTGGTGTATGTAAAGAAGCCGGGAGATGATGGCAACATTGATAAGGAGATAGATAACGAAAAACTTTCCAGATTAGAAAACGTAGAAGCAATCAAAAACTCGACCTATGAAACTTCTTGTTGTGGTAAAGGATTCAGAACTCATTGTTGCACAGAACCTTGAAAATTCTGCGTCAATCACTGGACAAGAGGACATAGTCGATAAGATGGTTTAAAGTGTGGAAATTTACCAGAGCAGAGCAGAAGGAATACAGTGGAGCTTTTTTGAACTAAACGTTACCCAAAGACTTCGAACTCCATGAACGTGAGAAAGTGTATAATGCATTGATGGTGATTCATGCAGGAGGATCTGACTGAAGCCGACCGTCCTTTGTGAAAAAGCGCTAGGTAGTAACAATTATCTGCGGCGAAGCAGGTAAGCAATCTCAGTTTCTGGTCCCAAGATGCTTTCAGATGTGCTGCCTATGAAGCGTGAAGCACGTGGTTCAAGAAATCCTATTGTCTTGACAACGAACTCCGAAGTTGCCGGACTCGAATGACATTTTGAAGTAATTGCACGGAATTTCCGTATCAAATTTAGCTAATAAGGATAAATTCACAAAGGATTATATGCCTCGAAATGCTGATACCAAAAAGGAAAGGAATTGATGAGGGGCAGATGTATAGTTACTAGGTATTCTGTTTCGATGTGCATAACCTATCTTAGCTCATCGGCCAGGGTAAAATAGACTTGTAATCAACAATTATTTCCTCAATATTTATTGATACATGAACTATCTCGGCCAATTAGTAATTAGGTTTAACTATGGAGCATTCTAGGTGGAAATTATTGTCAAACTGGCAGGTAATTCTGAATAAACATTTTGGACGACTCTGTGAAAGAAAACAGCCTGCTTGTCGTGGAATCGAAACAAAGAATTATTACTTTACACCTTGAGATAACTTCTAGTGAGCGTCTAAAAGGCTGCCTCTAGAGGCCTGTAGCTCAGGCGCTGGAGTCCAGTCTTCTTTTTCCAAATCGCAAGGTGCATCATAAGTTGTTAAAGTTACGAAAATCATACAATAGTTCTTTTATTCAAAGGTAACACAACTGGGTCGACAGCATCCTCTTTCGGAAATGACCCTCATTCTCTCCCTCACTTAAACACGGAGCAACTTCATCCTCATCAATCACCTACAACCAAGATCCATTTTAAACAGTTTTTGACAACAAACTCACCTGCACCCATATCTGCATCAACAGAAAAGCCCACCAAAAGCACAAATTTTTTTGGAGCACCAATCCCATCTCCATCGTCAACCACGAGGGTCAAAACTTGTGAGACTTCCAGGTTTCTTCAGTCTCTAACGCGAATCTCTGGCTCGGTTGGAGTTCTTGGAGGCACATTTGGGTTTTTGAAACCTATAGCTCGTAGTCTGGGCGAGCGTTTTCTTTCGTTTTCCTGCGGTCTAGCTTCAAAAGAGCTTAATGCAGGTGATCTGAACTCAAAAACGCTAGCAATGTAGGTCCAGTCGATCATAAAGAAAGGCAAGGGGCACAATCTTGAGGTGTTTTTACTACAGTCCTGAGAGACAAACCCCATTGTTTTAGAGTACCACCACCTTTTCCTACAGCTTGAGTATTTGGGAGCAGTCCCCCTCACCCTCAACGAATTGATCCTCTGCCTCCGGCGAGATTCTCAGGAGTTTTCTATCAGCTGTAACAGGCTTTAACTCGGCTAGCTAGTAGCTAGGAATTGTTTTCACACCTCTAGGTTCAACAAGCTGAGTGGCAGTCCGTTACTCAATCCTATTTTTTATCAATGGCGGTAGTAACTACTTAGGTTTTCCTAGATTAACTACTACATCTGATGATTGTCATGAGCACGTTAAAATTCCGTTTGTAGAAGATTGGGCATATTGCATCAAGGCCTACTCATGACCTAGTGGCCTATGCGGATTTCGGCGAACTATTTCTTGTATTATAGTCTATTCATTGGACATTTATTTATCGCATTATTGAAGATGAAATACATAGAGCTTTAAAGTCATTTGCACAACTAAACATCAACATGAGTGTGCGTTATGGCCATGTTCATCGGTGCATGATTCCTAATTTAGAAGATTTATGATTCTTGGAACTATGATTTTTTTTAGGGGTTTAAAAACATTTAGTAAAGAACTTTCAAGTACAAAGACATCCATCGCCAGTTACTAGGTATCGAGACAAACACTTCTCGGTCCCATATTCAATCAAGAACCTAGGAGAATCCAATGATTTTCCTGGATTCGTACAACTCATCAATACTCGCTTCCTCTTCCTTAGTCAGCTCGAAATTGACAGCATCAACCGCTTCCTGAACTCTCTCGATCTTCGACATTCCAATAATAGGCGCGGTAACATAGTCCTTACCCAAGCTCCAAGCCATCGCCACAATCGCCATACTGACTCCTCTCTTCTTTGCGATCTCCTGAATCTTCTCATTGATCTTCAAATCTGCATTCGTCAAGTCATTCCCCATGAATTTTCCGCCCATGGACTTTCCTCTGTTACTTTCTGCAGCCTGATCATGAGGTCTCGCCAAATACCCCATCATAATTGGACTCCAAGGAATCATACCCATACCAAACTTTTTCAAGCTCGGCACCATCTCCCTCTCTTCCTCTCTATAGGCCGCATTATGCAGATTCTGCATGCTGATAAACTCCGTCCACCCATGCAAGCGCGCCGTATACTGCATTTCCAACAACTGATGCGCGAACATACTAGACGCACCAATATATCTCACCTTTCCACTCTGCACCACATCATGCAACGCTTTCATCGTTTCCTTCACGGGCGTCCGAGCATCAAATCGATGAATCTGTAGTAAATCGATATACTCCAACCCCAAACGTTTCAAACTCGCATCCACACTATCGAAAATGTGTTTACGGCTCAATCCGTAGGCATTGATATAGCCATTCGCATCTCTCTCATCGGGCGTCGTGAAAAGTGGATTTTCCCATCCTTCCTCGTTTCTCTTGCCAACCGGCGCCCAAACTTTGGTCGCGATAACAAGGTTATCACGTGGGAGTGAGTATTTTTTGATGGCGGCTCCGAGGATCTCTTCGGATGTTCCGTTGCCGTAGACATTGGCTGTGTCGAAGAAATTGATACCGGCTTCATAGCTTGCCTTGATGATAGGGAGGGCATCAGCTTCATCGAGGACCCAGCTTCCGAATGCGCTGAGAGGACTGCCGAAGGACATACAGCCTACGCAGATGCGAGAGACTCTTAAGCCGGACTCACCAAGATTGGTGTATTTCATCATGTTTTTAGCCATATTGGATTAGGAAGAGGTTTCTTTTGCTGTTTCAGTATGGTTTGTAGGGTGAATTGGGACTTACTTTTGAGATGGAAACTCGTGCTTTTATATGTATTTGATCGGGCAGACGGACTTGACGTCAGTCGGAGATTAGGTTAAGTCCTATGTTTATGGTTCACTGATTAAAAATCACGACTCCAATGGTATGCACACTGGCGGGGTGAGAAGACCCCACGTAGTATGGAATGAATCAGATACTAAGATGTAGGACATTTAACCATTTGGCCATTCGAACATTTAGATTCAATCATTAACTTGAATTGAAATATTGAATTGTATCATTAGAAAGCTTTTGATTGTTAAAATTTGAAGTTCTCACCATATTTACTATTGAAAATCGTCATAAAATTCCTTTCATTTTTGATGTTCTCTAATTTGTATTGAGTCTGGGGGTTATCTGCCGCCCCTTTCGCCTCGGCGAGACTTACCCCCACATTTAGTTGAAAACAAGCGATAATGGCTAAACCCGATACTTCACCCGATGCTCCGGGGAAGATAAGGGCTAACTACTAAACCCGACACTTCACCCGATACCTTTGGAGAGTAAGAAATAACGCATGTATTTGCAGCCCAAACGCATTGAGGACCTCCTGTATATCCTAGGATACCCGTGTAGGATGTACTAGTGCTCGCTCTCATGATCCAAGGACAAAAATGGACTGGAGAATGAAACCTTCTCGTTAATACAACGTACCTTGAGGAGAGAAAAGGAGAACAGTCAAGCAGTTAAGCCACGTCAGAACGCAGGGTCATCTACGTGTACAGTAGCACCAGAGAGCATGTGGTGAGATTGCACGATTGAACAGAAATAACTACGCTGAAATAGAATTGTCTACCATGACCAACGACTCAATTCCACCAAGAAGAGCAACGAGGGTGTAACCTAACCGAACGATTGAATAGAATATTGCGCCAGCCCTATAGCGCCCCATGAACTCCACACCATTCATCCAGCCTCAACTCAGTCTTTGCCAGCTATATCAGCGATAGTCCCTAATTTTTTTCCGGCCTGAGTCGTTGCTCCTGTTCGTCCACCGGTTGTTCTTGCTGCCGGTGCCGTAGGGACCTTATGGATATTGAAAGGCGAATTCTCGGCTGCAGTGTACGCATCAAATGAGAATAGGGAGTAGAGGTACAAGCCAAAAAATGCAATAATATCGTGAAGTAGCCTGTCAAAGCTAAAGTTTCTTGCCATCGTGCTGGAGCTCGTAGGGGCAGATCCGCCTAGTGTTCGCCCCGCGCTGGAATAAACAGGCTTCGCAGAGCCAGAAAGTTTCACAGCATTCTCGATGGCAGTTGTGAGCTTGCGAACATCTGCGCCTTGGATGGTTTCAATCACGGCACCGGACCGGAAGATGAGGAAGGTTGGCATGCTGACAGAATTATGAGAACGAGGTCTAATGGAAGTAGTAGGGTCTGGGCTTACGCTCTAACTCCATATCGCTGAGCTATAGACTGCTGGTTGTCTACATTTATTTTTGTGAATGTAACACGATTTGGCTTCGAGTGTTTTGTAGCTAGAGATTCATAGGTTGGAGCGATAGCTTTGCAGGGTCCGCACCAGTCTGCATAAACTACATGTATTGTTAGTGGCGTGCATCCATCGCATTAGAGGATATCACCTTACAATCCGAAACCACGATAGTTGATGAGCCCAGTAACTTGCTGAACTGCATAGAAGACTCGATGTGCATCGCCATTTTTATAGATATCCTGAGTTCTGAGGGGATGTCAAGTAGGTTTGCTTTGTTTACTGTTTGGTGGTCAGAATGTTGCCGGAATGAATGTTGCTTACTGATGATTGAGCTTCGGAAGCTCTGAGTGGAGATCTGGTCCTCTTTATCGCGCACGGACTATAAAATTCTGCCGGGTTATTTCGACAAATTTTGACCGCCTAAATATATATTTCTGAAAGAATACAAAGCTTCCCAAATATTTACAAAAATGGGTAGAGGAGAGACAAACGCGAAGGTATGCTCAATTTAATACCATTAATGGATACAGAAATGCTTACATATTTGCATTCAGAAGAGAAAACGTCAGGCCGAAGCCACTGCCATTGCCAATGGACAAACTTCGAATGGGAAAGTGATCGCGCCGGCTGCGATTGACACTTCCAAACCTACAGCGCTCTTTCAACCTACAAAAGGCAGAGATTGGACAGTTAGTGTGGCTTTGCCGGGAAGTATTATCTCCAAGTACGTTGCCTCTCTGTATGCTAATAATGATAAAATTATACTGACTTTTTCAGTGCTCAAAGTCATGATCTCAAAACTTCTATGGCGGGCCATATTGCTCGCGCCCTTGCGGTTTTCTGCGTCGATGAAGTCATTGTATTCGACGACGGCAATGCTCGGTCTCCCAAAAAACCTCGTCAATCTCCTTGTCAACCTCCTGCCATCCAACCCAAAGCGCCCTCGGAGGACAAGTACACTGGAACCTTAGATCCCGATCATTTCCTGACCCATCTACTCAGCTATCTCGAGACGCCTCCAAATTTACGAAAGTATTTATTCCCAATGCACGAAAACCTAAGGACGGCAGGCACACTGCCAAGTATAGATTTACCGCATCATTTGAGAGCCGATGAGTGGTGTATGTATAGGGAGGGTACTACATTACCTGGTGCGGATGAACATGGAACATTCGTGGAAGCCGGATTGAGAATACCAGTCACAGTGCCGGAGCAAATACCGGAGAACAATAGAGTTACTCTAAAATTCGACCTGGAGGCCGAGAAAGCCGCAAAGGATAAATCTTATGAAGTTATTAAAGCAGAAGCTGTGCGCCCAGAAGAACCAAGAGAAGAGGGTGGGTATTACTGGGGATACAATGTTCGAAGGGCCGGCTGTCTAAGCGACGTATTCACAGAATGTGGGTATGATGGGGGCTATGATATGACCATCGGGACCTCTGAGCGAGGTGTTGATGTTCAAGATCTGTATGACGACAAAGAACAGAAAGTGGGGAAGTTCAAGCACCTGTTGGTGGTCTTTGGAGGAGTTGCAGGTCTAGAAGTGGCCGTGAAAAACGACGAAGAACTGCATAAATTGGGTGTTACAGAAGCAAAAGATGTCTTCGATAGATGGATAAATGTGTGTCCCGGTCAAGGAAGTCGAACAATCAGAACCGAGGAAGCCGCATGGATTGGTCTAATGGGACTGAGAAAATTAGTTGTCAACAACGAATAAACTTTAATTCGATACCCGTAGCTTTTTATTCAATGCTTTAACTTAGCATCAATATCATTTGGAATTGTACATTAGTTGGGATTGGGAACACCCAGGTAGCAAATTAAAGAGATCGAAGTCTTACGTCTCCATCACAGGACCAGAAACTACTTTAGTCCGTCGGGCTATATGTAATACGTTTATTAACCTTTACCTTTTTTTGTCGTCTT
This sequence comes from Sclerotinia sclerotiorum 1980 UF-70, assembly GCF_000146945.2. NCBI lineage: Eukaryota > Fungi > Ascomycota > Leotiomycetes > Helotiales > Sclerotiniaceae > Sclerotinia > Sclerotinia sclerotiorum. The sequence goes on from NW_001820831.1 coordinate 1,673,760, forward strand.
CTTTGACTTTAATAAAGTCCTTGTCGATCTTTCTTCCCCTTCTTTTATGTACCGACAAGTGTTCATTATAGATACTCCGCAGCTTTGTGTGGAAGAGAAAGAAGGTGTTATTTTAATCAAGCATCATGCCTTTGTTACCCCTATAAGTATATATGATAGCTTGGCCTTCAACAAATCCACCCTGCTCCACCGAAGCAAAAGTTTCAAACTACACAAATACCTCAAACATTACGTTTAAATCTACACAAAATAACGCATCTAACCAACACAACTACAGAATAACTCCTCAAACAAGCCAACCACAATGCAACTCACCAACTACCTCCCCCTCCTCGCCCTCCTCACCCCAGCACTCAGTGCTCCCGCCCTCGTCTCCACGCGACCCACCCCCCTCCTACCCATGTGCACCCAGCAACTCAACCCCCAAACATGCACCCTCAACTGGAACACCAACACCATGGCCGTCAACAACGACCTATCCAACATCAACAACCTAGTCGCCTACGCACGCGCAACCATCTATTCCAATACCTGCGTCCTAATCGGTGGTATCACCAATGAACTCGTGCAGAATGTTTATGTCGATGCCGTCGGCTGGGATCAATCACTTGTTCTGCAGAATGTGTTTGATGAGACGAGGGGTTTTAAGGTTCCCAGGTGGGTTTTTGGTGGGAAGCAGTATTCGGTTGATGATTGTGCTTGTTTTGAGGGGCCGTTGTTGGGGGAGCCCAAGGATACGCATGTTTGTCAGTGTCGATTTCAATGTGCTTAATTTCACTGTTTATTATTAGATGGTTAAGAAGGGGAGTTAGGTTTTTCGTTTTTCGCGTTTTGTATCCTTGTTAGGTCTTGTTTTTCTATTGTGTTTTCTACCTTTTTGTAAAATTATTTCTTTCATGTATTTTTATACTTCTTTGTTCAAGAAGTATATCACAGTCATTAAGCTTTCAAGTTCTTTCTTTTCTACTCCTTTCTCTGTAAATACAATTATTTTTAGTTATTCGAATCTACACTCCATGCTATGACCCATGCTCTGTGAGACTCTAATGGATTCTTCTCCTCCCATTGGACCCGATTAACTTAAGTACTTTCAAGTCTAAGATCAGTTTTCAAGCAACCTTATCCTCCACAACCCAAACATCACTTAAAATAAAAACAAAAACTAATCCGTCTCTCTCTAGGTAGACGGCGGAATCAAACCATTCCTCACCCTAAAAGTGCAACTTACTCCATGAATATATCCATATCTATTACTTCGCTCCCAAGCCGCCCTCAAAAAACACCAATAAAAACAAGCAAATTTTACTTACCCCAAAAATAATAAAAACCATCTTCTCCCAGCACCATCTCAGGAAGGAATATCACTCCTGCATATTCCAAGTACCGTACCGTACCTAATCCAATTTCCACTGTACCTTCCCATATCGTATCATATCATATCATACCCCCTCACTCCCAACCCCCCCATACATTTTCCTTATACCCGCACGCCCGCTCCCAATTCCGCCCCCAAGTTTCCCCTTGTTTGTTACCAACATACACCTCCTGCAACCCCCTACCCAAGTTTTCTCACTCACCACATAACCAAGGAAAATCCCAAAAACCCCCAACCTAAAACCATGAGGAATAAAACAACCAACCACTAGATATCCCAAAGAGTTGACCATTTCATTCCCACAGGACTTGCTCGCTATGTCCTATTGATATATCGATCGATACCGGCCCACGCAAAACAAGAATCGCTCGAGTTCATAGACTCTTCACATAAACGCTTCTCTCCACCATAGACTCCTCTCTATAGCCGCACCAAGCACGACTATAGTGAGAAAGGGTTGTCGAGAGAGAAGAAACCCAGCCGTTGCGCAATCTTGAATGAATCAAAAGAGGCTCAATCAAAATCGCCGACTGGATCATATGATCTTGTGTCCATCCTCCTTACCTGGAAAGGAATGCCTAAATTCTTTGATTAGTGTGTCGTATCATAACAGTACTTGGTTTTCTCATCGAGATCAGTATGTCAGTAAATTTTGGGACAGCATTAAGGAATATAATTTAAATTTGCGCTCAATGTAATGTACGCGTATCATGTTTGCACTGATCGATAGCGCCTCGTCTGTTTGTCATTGAAGATCGATGGCATTGACTCTGATTGGGTGGCGATCATCTAGGTTGAGGTCAGTTAAGACAATCATCGAAACCACCGCAACTCAAGATTCCCAAAACTAGAATGGAACAGCAAGGAAAGAAAGGCAGCTGCGAAGCTATTTTACATGTCAATGACTTTCCGTCCATTGAACGCTAATTGGGTATCTGATCGACTTTATCCATACGCCTTTGATAATAAAATAACCACCCCTATGTACTGCATACTCAGCGACGCGGAAATGTACTGAAAAATGGACTGGTGTTACATGGCTCTAGCCCTGAACATCGTGTGAATTCATAGACTACTCATCTTCAATTGGACCAATCAGTTGTTCATGTAGGTGGGCAAGGTGGTCTCTTTGAAGCTTGAAAGATTCGTAGTTTCCACCAATAATACATCGAAGAAGACTTTGATTTCGGCGAGTCTCCAGGTCAGCATTTTGCAATGTGTTCATGCTCTGCAGCAAAGCAGAAAAGGCAGCAGAAAAGCAGTCTTGAATTGCAGGAGTGTTTTTTGAACCGCCTGCAATGTCATTGTCGGAATTGTTTGGGTCGATTATAGAAAACTTCGGCTTATCGAAATCTCTATAGAGGTCACGAGCCGAAGACTGGTTATGGATTAGTCAGAACACAATTTATGGAGAAAAGTACTCACCTTTGAAAAAAGTTTAGGAGGGTTCGTCGAAATCGCAGTAGTCCGCGTATTAAACTCGTTACCATAAAGGTCGAGAAATTCCATCAAGACCTCACCAAGATGGTGTTCTGGTATCATCGTTTTACTCTTGACTTGTGGCATGTTCTGTAGAAGACTTACGACAAGGCAAGTAACAGAAAATCCTCCAATGCCACCATTGACCGGCTCATTCAAGCCCCTCATTGCCAATAAATGCTTGATAATCGTAACTAATATGGGCATTGCGGGGAATTGAGCCTTCCACTCTTGGAAAGTCTTGTTTGCGATTAGCCCTGTGTCATTTTCAAACGACATGTCAACCTTCAGGCCGGTAAAGCCATCCACCCATTTTGCAAGAGGCACTTTAGCACCGACGATCACCTCAATTCTACCAGTATTGAGGCGATCTTTTTCAACATTCCCTTTAACACGCCAGATGTGACTTTTGCTGTTGTATTTTGGATATCCGCCATCCATATACTGGTTTGAGACCATAACAACATCCATGTCAGCAGTAGGAAGATAGAGGCCTGCGGGAAAAGAGCCGAAAGCCAGTATATCGGCATCTCGATAGTATTTGCGAAAATTTTCTCTCAAATTGACAAGCAGCCTCTGTCGAATCACTTCTTCAAATTTGCGAGGTTTGACATAATGGTAAAAGTCCATGATTTCTTTATGTAACCTAAAACTAGGATTAGCTTTAAGATGGCGTTCGAGAGAAATTTATCACTCACCAGAATCCCATATTGGACGTATCAGAATGGTCCTGTAGCCAAGGAGCGTCGTCCATCCCCGGCTTAACGCGCCACTCTGGAAGAAGGACGCCACTGGACCTGGGAGGCTTACCAGGGATGAGCTTATTCACAAGTGGTGGAGGCTTAATCACGTCGCTAACGGTGCGCTTCCTGCTACCTAAAGCGGGGTCGGTTGATAGATCCAATGGTTTGGACGCTCTTTTTGGAGTTTGGATAACATCCCCAGGCATGCTGTTGACGGTCGTTAGCTGTGTAGCAACTTCTCTGGTCTCACTGGCGTAGCTCTGTGGTTGTTGAGGCATGTCAAACTTTCGAATGTTTTCAAGGTGACTGAAAGATCTAGCTGAACCGGGTTCGGACTGATCGAAGGCTCGCGGTTCGTATTCATCTTCTTCACTGTCGATAGTTTCTGGGGCACCAAAATCAAAAGAGATGAAGTCGTCCTGAGCAGCATCTATTTTGGTAGGGCCTTCTTGACCAGATGTAACACGTGCCTTTCGAATAAGCTTAACGACATCTTTCTTCTTTCGGTCAGATTCGCCTGGTGGTGGAAGGGCCGTGTAAGGATCGGGGTTTGACCATTTCGGAACACTGTCAGCATCTGCGGTTTTTACACTAGTACGAGCCATCTTCTTCTTAGGTTGATCATTATTGTCATCATCATCCGACATTTCCATCTCAGCTTCATCACTGTCGGATAAGTCGCCGACATCTCTGTACTTGACATCAGTAGCAGCATCTTCGTTCATGCCTGGCATGAGTTCAGGAGTAGGCGAGCGCTTCCCTTTTAAAAAGAGACGATCTGATGCCAACCTTGGACCACCTCGACCACGGTAGCCACCACGTCCACGATTAATGTCACGTCGATCTTTTTCGCGTCGACGACGAAGATGATCTTCATTCCGATCTCTATTACTGCTAGAATGATTGTTGCGACCTTGTGCGCGAGATTGAAATCTGTCGGTATGTTCGAAATCAATGGATTGTGGTGCATCGTAACGGAAATCGAAGCTCGGGGGAGGGGGAGGGCGATATCCATCATTCATACGATAAGTATCACCAGCCCCAGCAGGACGACGAGGAGGTTGAACACCAGGAGCATAACTTCCATAGGCTGTTGGAGGAGGATTGTGGCCATTAAATTGAAATATTTCGCGATCGCGGTTTGCAGTGTGGGGTACATAACTGTCGTATTGTGAAGGACGAGGGTGATAAGAATCTCCCATGTCGCGACGATTCCTTTCGGGTGTACTGTGGTTGTAATTTCTTTCATTTCTATCTCTGTCTCTATCTCTATCCCAAAAAGATGCAGAAGGTCGAGGAGGAAGGCCATTTGGAAGCTGTGGTTGACGCGACATTTTGCAAAAGGAAGGACAAGGATGAAGTTGAGGTTGATGTTGATCTTGAGGTTTGAATTGTTTGATGGAAGAAGTTTCATGTAGGACCGACCGGGTAAAGCCGTCAGAGGTTAAGTGCATTGATGTTGATACGGCCAATCTGGGGACTGTAACAATCTGCCGTGGCTATCGAAAGGCGGTGAAAATAATATACGGTGAAAGGATTTGAGGATCTAAGTGAATACTTTGGTTCTCACAGTACGGAGTATTGATACTACCTAGGTACGGATGTCAATGAAAATGGTCCCTCATCCTCTTCTTCAACATTAAAACATCCGTTCTGATCCCCAACCTACTACCCATACTACCGGTATCACCCTTCGGAGAATTACAGTTGCATTCATTGACATTTGATCGTGACATGTGATTGTACCCCGGATTTCATGCCGAGTACGGTTTGGCAACACTTCATTCCTTCATTGTTCAATTGTAAATCCGCAGTCAATCAATAACTTTTCTACTCTACTTCATCTCAAACCATCCTCTATATCATTGTTGCAATTAACTACTGTCTACTACATTCATATTTCCCTTTTTGGAAGTGTTCAACGGCAGCCCGTTGATCTTCCTCCACCATTTCCTTACACTCGCATAGCCTGTTATCAGAAATGACGTTGTGAATACTAGGTAAATGGCTGCGTTCGTATGTTACCCAATTTCTGCCCCATGCTTAGCTTTCCCCAACAAATCCATCCCTCAAGATCGATATCCCCAGCACAATTAACTAGATCAATAGGATACTCCTTGGTTGGATCAAATGTCTGGTACTCCAACTTCAAGAAAAGATAACCATGGCGGATCCTTGACTCCTACTGATCCCAACCCTCCGACGATAGCGGCATTCTCTCCAGTCACTCTATCACATGCCTCGTCTGCCAATAAGCAGAGATCTACTATACTCGTTCATCAAAAGTCCCCTTTATTACTAGCGACGCCTCCTCAGATTACGAGAGCTTTAGCATATTCGCATCCTTTCCTATTACCTCTCAATAAACTTGCGGGATTAATAACATGGACGAGTGGAGATCCTTGGGAGAGCTTCTTGCTCGTCGCTAGTTTTTGGGCATTCGTACTATACGGAGATGTGGTCATGCGATATGCTGGACCTTTGGTGGTGGTTATTGGTTTGATATTGGGAATGTACTCGAGACGATATTCCCCTTTATCATCAACTAGCTGGACAGGAGAGAAACAGAAAAAGGGTCATAAAAGGGTCGAGTCAGAGATGACGAATACCAAGCATCAGAAAACTTTGGATGAGATCGTGGAGACTTTGAAGATATTTACGTCAAGATGCAATGTACTTTTGGATCCTCTCTTACAATTGACGGATTTTCTATCAACCCAACGAACTGCGACCTCCGCTACGACTCGACCAGCACTTACGACGCTTTTGATACGAATCCTTCTTGTCACACCCATATGGATCATTTTGACTCTTCCACCTATACAAGTCATCACCACAAAACGTATTGCTTTGGTAACTGGGACGATCTTCTTGACTTGGCATTCTCGACCGAATCGAATAGCCAGAACAATCCTATGGAGATCATCTCTCGTTCGCCGCATATGTACTGCAATAACTGGCCTGCATTTGACAGATGAGCTATCGCCTGCCGCCAGTGGAAACGATGGCAAGCCTCCTCTACCACCACGCACATCCTCCTCCTCCGCAGATGCAACTTTAGTAGCAGATGCAGCTATCACGAGAAGACTAGAAGCACCGGGTGTAAAATTTACATTCATTATATATGAAAACCAGCGCAGATGGGTTGGACTAGGATGGACAACTTCACTATTTGCTTATGAGAGATCTGCTTGGACAGACGAACACCTCAATCCTGTTCCTCCAAAAGAAGAGTTTGAATTACCAGATGTAGAGGGTGGCGGCGCGAGATGGAGATGGGTTAAAGGTAGTCGCTGGCGTGTTGAAGGAGCCGCCGAGCATGATGAAGGCGGCTCTAACCCGAAGGCTGAGAGTGATGGAGGAGCAGGGTGGATATATTATGACAACAAAGTACTTATTATTCATATCCCTCAAACATTCAATATACATAGAGCTAACCTGTACAGTGGCAAAATGGTCGTCGTGGACAAGACGGATGGGGAAAATACACACGCCGAAGAAAATGGTACCGTGATGCCGAGCTCGTCGAAATCACATCTAGCACAGAAATAAGACCCTCCCCAACTCCAACTCAAGCATCCGCAAGCATAGACTCAAACTCTGTTCGCACGCGACTCTCATCACTCTCAGCTTCGAGATCAAGGAGTCCGCCTCCGTATTCAGATCGTGATGATGCCAGTTTGGCGAGTAGTAGGAGTGGGCGATACAGCAGCAAGAAAAGTAGCTTGAAGAAGGAAAGGTTGGAAAGGGGAAGTAGGAAGAGTAGCATGAGTTTGCAATCGGAAGTGGATGACGAGAGGTCGTTTACGAGGCCTAGGGCAACGGATTGGGGCCTTAGTGATGATGCCAGAATGGGCTTGGAGTAGTTGGGTTCGCGCGGCTTTTGGGATTGGGATCGGGATTGGGCTTGGAGTAAATATGGTGTTCGGCATAGGAAGGGAAACTCGGTTTTGTCATGGGCGGTTAAGGAGGTATTATACCATATCGTGTGGATTCACCATTTGTAGAACGCCATACCGATTTTGTATATTTAAACACGCGGGACATGAACTATGTAAAGTAATTGCACATGATTTGAAATATTTGGGGTATCTTTTCATTCTTTATCCGTTTGGCGCTCATTAGACTTTTCCTTCCCTCGAATGAGTACTTTGAGCTATGCTGTACAAGGAAGGTATAACCTATTCTTACAGATCCCAGGCCACACACCATGCCAAACCATGCCATCCTTCTAACCCACCGTTCCCTTCCATTCCTATACCATATAAATTATCACTGGAATCTTTCATACCGTGCCATTTTGTAGACCGAGACTCCCTACAGCTCCACACGCCTGCAGATATAGAGATATCTTTTTCAACCCTTTTTAGTGCACTTATGCTCCTGCAACCTTCCCTAATGTACCTACTCCCCTACTCGAAAAGATTCCCATAATACCAAAACCGACGTAGAATAAGGCTAGAGGATAGGCTACTAATCCTCGCATTCCCTTCATTCTTCCTACCGCACAGAACATCCCACTACTACTGTACGTACACCACACAATCGCTAATGTGGTTAAGACATAGCCGACCAGCCCGTCCATCGGCATAATAATCCCCACCACACTTGTGAGTACCAATGGTAATAAACAATATCCCAGCACACTAGCACTTCGCGGAAATGTGAGGGTAGAAGAGAGATGCGAGGGGCCGACGGATTGTTGGGAGTTAGGATCGGTGTTAAGAGGTGGTGACATGAGCGAGAGGATTAGATGGAGTGAGGAGGATCCGAGGAGTGCCAATCCATATATGTATCCGAAATGTACTTTCCCCGAAAATAGGAGGAAGGTTCCGAATAATAGGAAGAAGAGTATAGGTCCCGCAAGATCAGAATCGTCCATTATGTGTTGATCGATGCGCGCAAGAGGGTTCAGTACTGCTAATGTCTTTTGACTCAAATTAGCATCTGCGCATCCAATCTAGAAGCATCTTGACTCGAAGAAACAATAATTGAAACAATAACCATACCTTACCCCTGATATGACCAAAATTCACTCCCAACTCCTCCAATAAAGGTGGTTCGCCATCATAGCCCTCCGTTCCAAAGGCGGCCAACCACCCAGTTTTTAATCCACCACTCTCTCCCATCCGCCCACTCACACCCGACTGAGCATTTCCAGGGAATCCAAATCCGCCGCTTCCACCTCCAGGATACGCTTGCGCGGCAGGAGATATGCCATATCCATATGCGGCCTGTGGTGTGGCGTGACCTGAGACGGCACCGGGTGTATAGGTTGAGGGGTAGAATTGAAGGTTTTGAGCTGCGGTATTGGATGCGCCGTAAGGATTATTTGGGGGAGGGGAGGAATAGAATTGTGACATCTTTTTGAAAGGTGGAGGGTAGATGCTGTGGAAATTGTATTGCAGGTTAATCGATATTGAATTTACTGGTTTGGGACGCTAATATGGAATAGGAGAAGCATTTGTGATTGTTTTGATTATTTGTTGTTCAGGTCTCTTAAGGTGTCTTTTTGGTACGAGCTAGCTGGAGCACTGATGACGGGTTACTGGCCTTAGGCATAAATGGATTTCTCTAGAACCCTGCATTGTCGGCCGATGGCGGAAGGTTATTCCGGGAAAAAGTTGGAGATATAATTCACATTATCTCCCGCCTTCTGGTGAACAGTGACCGATTTTTCTTTACCATAATCCAAGCTTCAATTGACCAGGACTGTTATTGACAGTCGCAAATTCCTCGCCATGGTATGTATATAATAAGAAGTTCCTCACAGCTCCCACAAACTTTATCGAAATGCAATTCTCACAACCATTACACCATCCTTTCGCACTGAATATGGGAAAAAATACATACTAACTCATTCAAGGCCCACCGCATAATAACCCAAGTCGTCATAACCGGCTCACGGGTCCTCGGGCGCGCTATATCAGAATCCTGGAAACAAGCCAAAGCCTCCTCAGCATATCAAAAAGCGCAACAATCCGGCTCTGCTGGTGGCGGTGCGGCTTTCTCCTCTAACGGTCTCACACTAGACGAGGCCTGCAAAATCCTCAATGTCAAACCACCAAAAGAAGGAAAGATGGATATGGAAGACGTCATGTCGCGGTTTAAGAAATTGTTCGATACGAATGATCCGAAGAAGGGAGGGAGTTTTTATCTGCAAAGTAAAGTGCTAAGGGCGAGAGAGAGGTTAGAGCGGGAGGTGAAGGTTAAAGCGGAAACGCTGGAGAGAGAGGCAGAGCTGAGGGAGGGGTGGAAACCGAAGGTTTTTAAGGACCGGTGATAATAGTGGTTGAGGTGCGGGGCTGATGGGTTACAGGACGGATAGATTTGGACGATTGGACGGTTGAGAAACGATGTTATCCCGATATATACCTGAAGTGATGGACGACGTCGAACGAACCTGAACAAATTTACCCGACGGATGAACGGATGTGCAAACTCTTCCCTCTTTTGTATTAAATACATAGCATGGCGTTCCGGGGCGGCAAGATTATGTGGGTACCATGGTCAGCATTTCTGGCATGGGTAAGAAGGATTATGTAGAGTACTGTATAAAACAGACAGTTGGAATCAATACATGTTCCATATTACAAGATATTGAAGTCATTGTACTTTCTTTTATTACTTTTTGAGGGGGAGCTTTAGCTCAGCTGACATTGACTACTTCTATTCAGGTCCCTTCGTCATTCAAGAATTAACGTGAGCGCGTACTGACCACAGGCCACCCCGCCCTCGCATCGTGTATATCTGAACGTCGCTCTTTTCTTCTGCTCGAATTCTGGTATCATATTAATAATCTTCGCCAAATTCGGCACGTCAGTGGTTTCCCTTACTTGGACTACCGCACACTCTTGAAGCTCTATGACCTTCCTAGAGACTCTAGCCACCATATCCAAATCTCTCATTCTTTCCTGGACACTGAGTGCGCCCTCCAACAACGCAATTACTTCCTCCTCACGATTGAGACGTCGCTGCAATGTGATGGAGGGCTCCAACATCGCCCATTTCTTTCTGAGAAAAGGTCCGGGTAAATGCAGGATCACAATTGACTTTTAACTCATTAATTTCCTCCAAGTGAAAAAAAGTGGATCCCGGAGCGTTTGCTCATCTATGATCCCGCGATATATGTGCGCGTCCATATATCCTCTGTGGCTTGGTTATGCAAATCGTATCATCTACTTCCTCGGCTTTCGAAAACGTTTCACTAGTTTCGAGGACGAACGCTTGGAAGGCGCACAGCCGTTTACGGGACATTTGGATGTTTTCCATTCGCCAATTTGGGCCCGGTTGAGCAAGTTCCAGGAAATCGGTCTAGGATTTGAGGTTGTGAGATCATTTCAGAATTGGGACTAGAAAGAGTGGAGTGTGCTGTAGGCTTGAGGGAGAGAGGTAAATATTGCAGGTGGGCACCAAATGAAGTCGAGGTATTGGAATTTGCTGCACGGGGATGGATCGAAATTATTAACCACCTGCGGGCGAGAACTCTTCTCTACTCTGGTGCGGAGCAGCCGATGCAATAGCCGCAGGGTAAATCAAAGGTTAGCTGTAAAGTCACTGGACTCTTTCACGTAGCCATCACATTTTTCAGCCGGTTTGATGCTATCTGGAGACCTTGACGTACTCGGCAAGGTGGGATCCACGTTATGCTCCCTATAAATAGCTTGGGTAAAATTCATTACTTTGGTGAAAACAAGGACATGGTAAAATCTAAAAAGGCAGGCGGCGCCGACCTTGTGACATAAAGTCCCTTGTGTAGGTATGTAGTCTATCAAAGGCTAAATCAGTTGGTGCTTGGCAATGGTGTAGGAAAGAAATGCTCGGAGCTAATCAGGACTCCTAAAGTCCTTTCAAAGACTTATACACGAAATGATATTTGAGGGATATTGTGGACTGAAGACAGAGAAGTAGAGAACATGCTGAAAGTTCGAGACCTCTGCAGACATCACCTTAAATGGATGCTCTTTGGATAGAATTGAAGCCAATGAGCAGGATCCGGAGAGTGAAAGGGAAATGCGATGTCTATCTAGCATATTATATATAGTTATATAACCTGGACTGTGATAACCACACACCAGCATCGGCACTTGCTACTGGGACACAAGCACTCACTCCTATTCACCCATGTATATGGAGTTTGGCCACGAAGTCGTCAAGCTCCCTCCATGATGTAGTGATAGCACAGTTTCCTTGGCATGGTATAATGATTTCTCAGGAAATCATTCCCACAGCCCATGCGACCTTGTTGTAAGGCTGATTTGGAAGCCGACATAGACATTGGTTCGAGAAGAAATGATTCGATGGAACTTAAGGGCATCTTTGTTGGGTTAAGAAGGCTTAAATCTTACATGTGATTTGTAAAGCTTCTTTATATTATGATCTAAATTTTAAAAAGGCGCTTAGCTGGTCCGTCCCGCAAAATTAATCACCTTGTTTGCATTTTGATGGAGCGTTAGAAGTTGGTAGCACCTACTATTTGCTGGTAAACTTTTTTTGTCTGTGCGCAATCCCTTCATTCGTTCGGGACTGTGGCACGTGTGTGGCTGTAAGCTCTTTATCAGCTTTCGAACGAATTCTGCAACATCATTACCTTTCATAATTCGACAATACTATCAATTCCACAGGACGAAGCGCGTTTTTATCGAAATATCGGACCTCTAATAAGTTCCAATAGTATGGTTTTTTCTTGTAACTATATCTAGTGAGTAACCAAGAAGCTTTCTTCAAGAGCGAAGTGGTCTCAACTAATAGTTTAATCCCCTCGTGCTGTTGATTTTACCTTGCCTTATCATTATATCATGCTTCTTTTTCTATAGCTTCTCCATATTTTGTTTTCCATGCTAGGATGGATGTCATTGCCATCGTCTTCAATCTCCTCACTCCGTTGGTCATCATAATTTGCGCCTCGTGCTCACATCACTTTCGGTATCTCGCAGTAGCTTTATACTACCGCTCGAATGGTAAGCATGCGATGCTTTAGAGATCTGTAACCATACTCCTGAAGTCTGGAGAGTCAATGGTGACAAGTTTGAACTGGTCGGTGTATTTGTAATATATTGCCAAATGGCTGGCTTTGTGAGTTGTAAAAGCCACAGGACAGGACTTAGTGGTCAGGCCGTAGCGAATGTTGAAAGAGCAAGGCTACCTCATCTACGAGTTCCCCTACTGGTGTTGACATGTTTCCCAGTTTTGAGATGTTATATCCACCTCAAGGTTAAATCCATTACAAAGATTTTCCAACGTTCATAGATTTCCAAACATGGAAAAGCTTTGCATCTAGACCACAGGCAAAACTTACTGGAGGCATTGCTTTTGATACAAATATTGATCATATAGAAGTATCTAAGAATATCGCAAAGCCAACGCTTCTGAAGTTAAGATAAACCGGAACTAGCGAGCCTCACGTTTCAATGACTCTAGGCCACTGCTCCTAGACAAGTGGATGGTCCCACTCAGTACTGTAGTCACGTTTTGGTGCAAGTAACCTATGATGTAATGCTTCATAAAAAGTTTTCTCGGAGACTCATTGGCCCAGTTAGTCCCTTTTTCGTATTTCCCCGCTATATATATGTAACAGGGCAGAGAAAATGTGATACGATCAAAGTAGGTGATCAATATTACAGGTCTTAAAATCATGATCTGTCTCCTAAATAGTGCCTGTATGTTAAATTTCGTCCAAAAAAAAACCTCATGAAAAAGGTGCTGTAGACCAATCAAATTGGAAGACAAGTAAATCCTCATTGCACCATTGGAAATTGAGGCAGTTGGATAAAAAACTATCATGTTTGACCGCGGCATGTTGGAGGCGTAATGCGGGGTAATGTGATTCATTCATTCGCCAGCTCACTCACTCCACAACTTTTCGATATATCTCAACAGCAAGTATGCCTGCCTAGATTCAAACTTGACATTGTACCTCAAGTACAAAAAACAACAAGGTCGCAAAAATGCCAGATTTTCCACCTGATACGTAAGTCTTTCTAGATACTATGACACCAAATGCTTTTAGCTAATAATCATCTTGACAGGGTAGCTTTCATAACCGGTATGCATGATACGTCGTTTCTTGAGCAAATCAAAAGCTCCTTCTATATACAAAGGATATTCAAGGTATTAATACTTCGAAGGCGCAGCATCCGGTATCGGTTCCGCCGTCGCTCGTCAACTAATACTCGATGGAGTGACCAACCTTGCGCTCATCGACCTCTCACCCATGCCCTTAATTTCAACCACCGAAAGCCTTCTTTCCCTCCCCAAAGAGTCTACCATTCTCACCCTCTCCTACGACATCTCTATAGAAGACGAAGTTGATTGTGCAATGTCTGAGACGATCCAAAAATTCGGACGCATAGATATCTGTTTCAACGCAGCTGGAGTCTCAGGAAGGCTAACTGGAACAGCGGATGCGAAATCCGTTTTTCTAGACAATGTTCTGGATGTCAATTTGAAGGGATTGTGGCTTTGTGAACGCGCGGAACTGAGACAATTCTTGAAGCAGGAGGAGCGAGATGTTTGGTATGTTCACATGTGATGTTCCCTTTTGCTGCGCTTTTTTTTACTCTTTGTCATCCGCTTTATTCCTACCCATATGGATGTTTTATGCACACATATCAATACGCCACTACGGGCAACTGAGAATCCTTCTCCAAGCAATAATCAGTTCATTTTTGCTATTTACATCTCTTCTTATCCATGACCGAAGAAGAAGAAAAGACCTATCACAAATAATTGAAAGAAACTCTACGCCCCACCTCATCTACCAAATCCAAACCCAAAACATCATCCATCCTAACACTCACATCGAAACTCTAGCACCGGACTGCCTATCAAAACCCGCGGTTCCATCCTCAATGTTGGATCAATAGCTAGCCACTCCGCACTACCCAATTCAGCACCTTATGTCATGTCTAAACATGGTATGCATACATAGCCCTCCGTTCCCCACCGTAAGCAACCCAAACAATCTAAACACCCGCAGGAGTCCTCGGCCTCACTCGCACCGACAGCACAGACTATGCCAGCAAAGGTATACGTATAAATTGTATCTGTCCCGGATTTATCGACACGCCCATGGTAACTAGCTTCCTAGAAAACGAAGATCAAGTAGGTAACTTCTGCTCCTCTATCTCCCTTTCTGCCATTCCTTCAATGCCCCCTTCCCCTCTCCATCCTCCTCAAAATCTAACACCCCACCCTAGAAATCCGCCCTCCTCGCCCGTACTCCCGTCGCACGCCTAGGTCTCCCGGAAGAAGTAGCATACACAGCCTCCTTCCTTCTTTCCGACCGCGCGAGTTTCATCACCGGAGTTGGTATTGATGTTGATGGTGGTCGGAGTAGTCATTGATTGATTTCTTTTGCTAGCTTTCCCGCTGAAGCGTGGAGTTTTTGGGATTTAATATCTGGATTTGCGCATTCAGCACGGAAACTTTGGTTTGAGTAAGAATATCTCGGAATGGTTAAAATGACGGGTCATCGGCGAGAAAGGGGACGGTAAGAATTTAAAGTAAGTTCTGCAAGTAAAACAAGCAATAAGGTTCGCCAACCATGAATGATTTTTTTAAAGAGTTGATTGCATTTTAAATCTTATCCCTAAGCCTGAACTTAATATTTCCCAATCCCATAATGTGCACAGAAAAACAGACCATGTGGAAAATAATTACGCATACGCCATATTTTTCCCTATCCATCGAATCCCAAGCGCAATTATTCGTTGTTATCACTAAGGAAAAAGAAAATCCTCGCGCCCAAATATCAAATTGTCCAGATCAACCAAACTCCAATCATCGCAAGCCACCACTTCTAGCACTCTCCCCAACCCTAACACTCTCATCTTCTGCCGCATCCCTGTCCCTTAAGCCATCTCTAGCTCTTCCAACCGCCATACTGGCTGTCGTACTAACACTTTCACTTCTTGGCCTCGTCAAACTCGCATCACTCTGTCTCCTCTCCCTCAACGTCCTCTCCAATTCTCTAATCCTCTTCTTCAACGCCTCATTCTCTTTCTTCACACTCTCCAACTCCTGTCTTTGGAAAGCAGCCTCTTCATATCTTCCTGTTGTTGGCACACTTGTCACACTGCCAACGTCTCCCGCAGCATTACCACTCATTGTTGGTACGGTACCCGATGAATAATCACGATGTGGTAACATACCAGGTCGTTGTTGGTGATAGAAATGCGAGAATTGATCAGCATGTCCAAAGCTACCGCTCAATAGTGCAGGACTACTAGCTCCGGATCTTTGAACGCCGGTCATAGAATTTTGACGACTGAGAGAGATAGATTGAGGGAGGGAATCGACGCGTCGGGCAGCCGGAGCTGCGATTCCGCTGGCGGTGCTAATACTACCTGCGGTGGCAGTAATGCTTCGAGTGGAAGTGCTGGACGACGTGCGGTGGTGGCGACGATGTGAAGGAATTGGATGGTTGGGGCCGGAAAGCAGATGGTTCGAATTATCCAATGCATCTGGATGGCCTGCAGAAGTTGACGAGGTATTTGAGACTACGGAGGCATTTTGAGCAGCGCGGAGCATGCTGAGTTCACGGGTTAATCGATTCACCTATTATCGCATTGCAAGAATTAGTATTTACAAGCAGAATGTGATGAAGCAAGCGACAGAAATGAACATACGACAGCTTCCTGTTCCTTCTCCAATTGTAGATGTAAATCCGCAGCCGTCAAAGGCCTTGGATGTCTCAATGGTCCAGGCCCCATTCCTACGCCCGTATTGTCACTTGCGGGAATTGTACCGGTGGCGGATGTCAGAATATTATTAGTAGGTGACATTAAAGGGGGTGAAGCTGCAGCGACGGCACTTTGATTTGAGGGAAGAATATTGAGAGAAGCAGTAGATAAAGGAGGATTTGGTGAAGACATCGCTTGAGAAGTGCGTCGAGAAGGAGTACGGGATGTAAGACGTGGAGAGGCTACAACCTCCTGAGGCCTAGGAGATGGAGGTACTGAGTTTAAATCTGGTGCCATGACTGACTTTCAAGTGAGCTGATTGCCAAATAAGCGTTTGTGAGTTGGTAGGTTTCAATACTGCGGGACCATTTTACAGAAGAAATTTGGTGAATCAATTAGTTAATTTAATGGTAACAAATATGAGGCTGTAATATGAGGCTGTAGGTACCGTTGTTGAGGATGTTTGATAACGCATAATTTGGAAGTTCGAGGGCTAATCTCGGGTGTGGCTGGTGATATTAGCCGGGTGAAGTCACATGACTATAGCGCACCTTAACAAAACCCCGAGTTCAAGTCACAATTACCAGGAAGGGATGAGGTGGCGCAACCTTCCTTATGACGTATGAAGCTTATAGAGGGGTATATAGAAATGAGAAGCTTGGTTGATTCTCCCAAACTTCATACCATACCTACAACATAATCCTTCAAACGTATCTCTTCATCACAGTGAGTATATATTGCCCGAACCATTTAACTTCTTGTCGTCGCTACCCCTTTCTCCACACAGGCTAGTTCCTAATGCACATTCCCATATCATATATCCCGATCCCAAGTCTAAATTTCATACTTCACTCAAACTAACTTTCCTTAGAACAACCCAAACAACACATAAACACACACATCATGCCTGAAGGACGTCAATCACCACCACCCGAAACCCAATCCGGTGCTCAAAAAGATGCTCCATCCGACGCCAAGGGAATCAACCAAGGAGGCAACAACCAACAAGATAGCAAATCTGATCTTGATGTGAGTCTGAAATTCTTCCTTTGATACCACTAGGAACTATAGAAGAAAGTAATACTGACACAATTTCCACAGAACCTCTCCTCCAACCCAAAGGGTCCTCTCGATGACCACTCTGAGGAGACTCGCTCGAAGACTCAGAATTAGAGGAAGCGTATTAGAGTGTTAAGCGATATTGAGTGGAAATATATATTAGTTGCATGTTCAAGGGAGATGCACATTTGGTATGATATGAGATGATATGAGATAATACTGTCATGAAACATCCGGAGAATTAATGAAATAAATTCGTCACGATACAAATCCCTCTGCTGTGAAATGGTTGTGCGTTTGTGAACGTGTTCGATGACTGATTACTTGATATTTAATCACGATTGCAAGCTGATTTACCTCAGACAGAGTGTCGATGTGCTCAATAATGCCAGCACAACCTATCTATCAAAGTAATGTTGTCACGTATAGAATGTCACTCTGAGATTTAGCCAACATGAACAAGATCACAATCACGATCACGTCCTATGTATGGCTGCTTCACAAATATTGCAATAAACCTTATAATATTGGACTCGCAAATTGATCATTAACCGTCATGTCATGTTCCGCTAATCCCAACGCATCGCTTGCAAATTGCCGACCATAGTAATCTGATAATTCATCCCTGATATCCGTTTTTGCAACCATTCCCATCCGATCCCGAAGATTGTTAATCGCATAATAAAAACCAAACGCTAAAAACCCTTAAGCAGAGGTTGACTTCTCTGACTGAGGCTCGAGAGGTGCAACCTTGGTTGAATCCACAATAGCTGCTGAATCAGCTAGGTAAGAAAACTACGTCAGCAGGAGACGAGTAATACAAATTTGATTCCCCTGACCCAAATGAAATAAACATAAAGAAATACATCTATTTACAACATCCAGTGCAAGCACATTGGCCTTCCGCGCAGGGACAGTCTTTGCTGTTTCCACCACACTTGCAAGTTGTCTTCTCGCTACCAGGGACCTTCTCCGTCTCAGCCTTGGGGCAGGAGTTGCAGCTGCATTGACCAGGAGCACAGCCGCACTTCGAGGTATTACCGCCGCAACCGCAGGTTGTTTTATCGGTACCTGGGACCTTCTTGACATCGGATTTGCCACAATCGCTACAGGCACAAGCTCCAGGGGCACATGGGCATTCTCCAGAAACTGAACCACACTTACAAGTTGTCTTCTCGGTACCAGGGACCTTTTGGGGGCCTTCTTGTTTCTTAATATCTGCCAAGCGGCGAGCCTCGGTATGAATGTCCTGAACTTGGCGGGAAGTTTGTGTATAAAAGTTCACAAGCTTTTGACCAGTTGGGGTTCCAGCAGCCTTTTCATAATAGGATGTCAAACCAGAAAGGAGAGAGTTGGCCTTTTGTGTGACACCATAAGATTCATCAGCGGCCTTGGCCTTTTCAGTGGCATGATACTTGCTATTGAGGTTGTTCAAGGTGTTGAGGAAGCGGCTAGAGACTCCATGCTTCTGATCAAGGTCGATAGCTCGTTGAGCAGCGGTGTCTCCGATAGCGTAACCATGGGCAAGGTATTCTGCGATGATACGGCTTCTTGGCTTCTCCTCCTGGGTTATTTCGTCGCTATCACGCTGTTCGTTGGAAGTATAATGGTTTCCATCGTCTTCGTTGAAGCCAGACGAGCTTCTAACCTTGACTTGAGTAGAGCCAAGCTGGGTGTTGTCGAGCAAAAGAGCTGTCTTGGCGGCGGTTTCCTTCTCGAACTGAACGGTGGCCTTTTGTGTCTCTCCGACAGATCCAAGTTCGAGGCTTGTGATCTTTCCACTAAATCAATGTTAGTTATTAAAGTATTGCAGTGGAAGTATGAGCTTGAGAAAAGGAGTCGCCACTCACCAGAAGCTGAAGAAGTCCTTAACTTCCTTCTCGCTAGTCTGTAGGGAAATGTTTTCGACATGTACAGTATTAGCAGACATGTTGATGGTAGTTTTTTCTTGGATGTAGTTTTTGTTGTTTGGTTGTGGTAAGGCAAACAAAATTTTGGTGTAGAGTAGTTGGATGCAAAGGAGTTGATGTTTTAATCGAAATTTATCGCGTGGCCGTTTGATTGTATTTGTAGTATGCAATGGAATTGGAAACAGGACTGAAAAGTGGGCAGATCAATATGATCAGCAACGAGAGGGGTAGGTCGTTGCGTACGTCACTGTGGCGTTTTGTGGCTTGTGTCGTAATGCCGGCGGAAACCAGCGAATCCAAGCAAAGCTTAGTACGTTACATAAGCGGAAGTAATAACTCAAATCCATTTCTCTATGGGCCAAGAGAAACATCTAGAACCATCCCACGATTGTGGGATTCTATCATGTGAATATCATTACTTTTGGTTAGCTCGGAATGACATAATACAGATCACGGGGCTCGAGAGAACAAGTCCAATGAGGTCAAGATACATGGACATGGTGCTTCACTACCTACTAAACAACATCACATATAACGACGTTAACGCATAAAGTATTCCATATACATTGATACTTTTCAATTCTGGTTGTGGCTTCAGCTTGTTAATTATCGATGATATTTTCTTAAGACTAGCTACCCGCTTAATAACTCACTCCCATTATTGGTCGTCATGGTTCCTCAGCTAGATGTAGTGGTTGGGTGATGCTTCAATCACACAGCCGAGGCCTTGCTTGAGTCTTAACGAATTACCAAAGTCATCTATTCAATCCTTGATGGTTTATTTGGGCTTGGCTTCTGTCCTTCACATCATCTAACAGCACTGAATAGCTGCACAGCCCGGACATGGGAAACGAGGGGCCAAAACTCTACTAACTACTTGCGGACTGTCCAAAGGCGAAAACGAGAAAATTCACTTTACTTGGAAAGCGCCATTTCTACTCCAGCTTTCTTTGGAAATTTAGGCTTCGTTTTTCAGGGTCCAATTTCAATGTCCTTGCCCAACATGGGTACTAATGGCGATCCCTATATTCGCGAAGAACTATGTATGGTTCGAAAATGTGACGATGAAGAAGAAACGCATTACCAGGATTCAACTTTTGGAAAGTCTGACGATGGAGAAGAAATGGATTACTGGGACTCAAGTCTCGATATAACCAATCTTATGCTTGATTACGAAGCTGGAGTCAAACCTCAACTTGTAGTGCAAGCTATTTATGACCGTATTGAAGCATATAAAAGGGTACAGCCATCTGTCTGGATTCAACTTCAGTCTATGGAAGATGTTATGGCTGCAGCCAGTGAGCTGGACAGGTGTTGGCCAGATAAATCCAGTAGGCCGCCGCTGTGGGGCGTACCTTTTAGCGTCAAGGATAACTTCGACATTGCGGGCATTCCAACCACGATTGGATGTCCAGCTCTAGCATACACCCCTACTTCTTCAGCGCTAGTTTATCAACGATGCATTGATGCTGGTGCTCTTTTCATTGGCAAAACCAACATGGAACAACTAGCTATTGGCATGACAGGTTGCAGATCTCCATATGGCATTTTGCACTCAACCTTCAGCCCATCTCGTATTGTTGGCGGGTCGAGTAGCGGTAGTGCGGTAAGTGTTAGTGAAGGGTTGGTATCATTCTCTTTGGGCAGCGATACAGCAGGCTCGATTCGGGTTCCTGCACATTTTAATGGCCTCGTTGGTTTCAAACCTACGAAAGGAACTGTCTCAGCTCACGGGGTGGCACCAGCATGTCTCCATCAGGACTGCGTTTCTTTTCTGGGCCTCACCACGCAAGATACGGAAACAGTCTGGAAAATTTGTCAGGGATTCGATAAAAATGACTATTTCGCCAAATCTCCACCTTTCAATGTTTCATCGCAAGTGTTATCCACAGATGCAAAACCCGCATTCAGATTTGGCACCCCACCGGATTCTGCACTCAAAGTCTGCATTCCCATCTATCGGGAGCAGTTTAATCGTGTTGTAACCACTCTTGAATCATTAGGTGGTCAACGAGTGGACTTAGATTGGACGCCCTTCGCGTCAGCTAACGAGCTTCTCTACGATGGTACGTTCGTCCTAGAGCGACTTACTACGCTACCCGAAGGCTGGTTCGAGAAGAATAAAAAACTCCTCCACCCTGTTATCTGCTCCGTCTTCGAAGGTGCACTCGCACGCTCTACTACAGCTATTGATGTATTCAAGGATTTGCACAAACAAGCCGAGTATAAAAGAATGGTCGAAAACATTCTTACACTAGATGATGATTCTAGCGAATTAACCGTCATGGTGGTCCCTACTACACCTTTCCACCCCACGATTGACGAAGTTGCGAAAGATCCTATTGGGATTAATGGACAGCTAGGTGCTTTTGCACATTTTGCTAATGTTTTGGACCTGGTAGCTGTAGCGGTTCCTTGCGGGACTTATAAATATGGCATTGATAAAATAGAAAGTTTACCTTTCAGTGTCACGATATTGGCGGGAACGGGATTAGATCGCCAGCTTTTACATTTGGTTAAGTGGTTGGAGGATGCGTTGAGGGATATTGAGGAAGTGGAACCATGGGATTTGCAGCTTCGAGAATTGGAGATTAGAAGAAAATAGAACAGGAAGAATAGTTGCGAGATATCTGAATGAGATTACTACTTCTTCATTAATTCAATGTTTTTGTCCAATCTAATCATAGTAGCACCTGATGTTCCATTTGGCTCTCACATTCAAATTTAAGTCCGAATCTGAAAATAGAATTCTATAACATCTATTATGTCGGACAAGTAAATCTCGGATTCATTACTTCGATTCAAACATTTCAATATTAACCCAACCTTGGGATCACCAGGATGAGTGAATATCCAGATTTGCCCTTCACCACTCGAACCCAGTTTCCTATCACCCGAAAGAAAAGACAAAATAAGAATATTTACTTCTGCCGCATGGAAAGTATAACGTTCATCTATAATTCCTCGAGACAGGGCCAGACAACCCTCTTATTATATATATATCGTTTTCAGACCTTTCGTGATGAGTATGTGCTAATGAATAGTTTTTTCAGTTGGATACACTCAATGGCTGGCAATACCGCAAGGAAGAGGCATCAGGGAGGCTTGGGCTGGAGAGGCGAGGGAAAGAGTTGAGTAGATATGTGTTTAATGTCTTTAGGATAAATAATAGTTTGAAGAAAACTATCAAATTCATCTACTTGTAGAATATCAAAGTTACAGGAATATTTTGTAGCCCATTTAACAATAGAAAACAATCTTTTTTTCGCCCACTCATAACAAATATTTTATAAAGCTCAACGACATTCAACAAATATTCCCCAAAAAAATCTTAGGCCATAGATGAATGGTAAATAGAGCGAAAAATATGCTTCAACTGTAAAGAGAGGAGATAGTTTTAGGCCCAAGAGGCCTTTCTGGATCCATATGTAAACCAAAGAACGGGAATGTGCTGTTTGCCACCAGTCGCGCCTGTAAACCGCCAAACCCATTCCATTCTGAAAACTTTGAGACCAACCACCGACCCGCGTCAATATCAACCCGTCACCTTATCACCATTCTCATATCCTTCGTTATATTTCATTCGTTTCGTCTATCATAGTCGTATCCAAAACCTTCCCCTTCCCCTCTTACACAACATCAACAAAAATGACCTCGGTCAATCCTCCATCCCCCCAAATGCCCACAACACTCATCGCAAAACCCAAACCCGCAACCACTGTCCTGACAACTTGGTTGGTCATGAACCCCTCCATTTCCTCTCTCACTTCCTCCCCATTAACATTATCATCCACCTCCTCTTCACTACTAGCCAATCCCGCACTTTCATAATCCCTCGCACTCTTGCTCAACACCTCATAACTGGCATCCATTTGTCTGGGACTCATAGCTTTCTTTGACTTTTTCTTTTGTGCAATGCGTCTTGGACCCGTGGAACCAATGGCGAGTGGGACTAATTTATCGACCATGGAGCTTGAGGCGGCAAATAGAGATGTCCAGAGGAGATAAGGATGTCTTTGTCCTCGAGGAGAGAAATAGAAGGCGAGAAGGAAAGACCATGATGAAATCCAGGTGAGAGCACGAGTGTGGGTTGTGGCGAGAGAGGTGAGGGAGCTGTAAGAACGAGATGCGAGAGTAGCAGACGGGAGGGTTAAGAAGGCGGGGATTGTGAGGGATGAGAGAGTATAGGAAACGCCCTATCGATCATGTCTGTTAGGCCTCTGAATTCATCATAGATCGGTAAGAGAGAAGAGGGGAAGATAATGAAGTTTGACAAGCTGTTGGATTCACTGGTGATTGATCTGAAATGGTCACTTATGGTGGGGTGATGCGATCAACTTACAGTAAGTAAGCCGAGGGAAATAGATCCCACAAACTTTAAAGTCGACACAGTCCTTGTAGACATCTTGTCGCGTACAAAAGTCCCTCCCAAATATAACTTTACGTAAGAGTTGTTCAATACGCAAAGACAATGTGATATGATGGATAGAGATGGAGATGGAGATGGAGTTGCTGCTTTGGCGATTCAGTCAGCGAGGTGGGTAGCGGGTGGGGGTGGAGGCTAAAGGGAAGATCCTTGCTTGTGCTTTCTGGGCTCGGGTGATTATATAATCACAACTTTAGCTCCCGGAACTTGTGAAATGACAGCCGGACCGAGGCACACGAGAATCCAAACCCCCGGATTTTAGTAATGTTTCACTTTGCTTCAGTGCCTGCCTAGGTAGGTTGGGCTAATGTTGGATTTACATTTTTACAACTCACTTCTCTCGTTATTTTTTTTGAAGCTGTGCTCTGCAATAGAACACATTATTTGATACAAGTATTCACAGAGAGGCTCGGCCATCAATTCTATCCAATACCCCAGATCCTCGTTACTCTTGCAATACAAACAAACATGGCTCTACCTCGATCAGAATATCTCTCCGACGTCTGGCGCGATGGTATCTTTGGTGTGAACTCCTAAAACATAGGCCCCTTTTATAATACATACTAAGTCTCTGTTTCTCAGATAACAAAGTTGTCTTCTGCACTGGCGGTGCAGGTTCAATATGTTCCGCCCAAGTCCGCGCAATGGTTCACCTAGGAGCAAACGCATGCATTATCGGACGCAATCCTTCCAAGACTGAATCCATGGCCAAATCCATATCGACAGCACGTCCTGGGTCCATCGTTCTCGGGATTGGCAATGTGGACGTGAGGGACATAAAGAGTTTGGAGAATGCGGTAGAGGCATGCGTGAAGGAGTTAGGAGGCATTGATTTCGTGATGTATGATGGCTTTTTCGTTTCCTTTTTCTTCCAATTTATATTCAAATTGATGAAACGTTCTAACATGCATGATCACTACAACAGCGCCGGAGCAGCCGGAAACTTTATTGCCCCTCTCGATGGTCTCTCTTCCAATGCTTTCCGAACCGTCCTCGAAATTGACACTCTCGGCTCCTTCAACACTCTCAAAGCCACTCTCCCGCAACTCCTGAAATCCGCTTCCGCCCATCCAAATAAAGCATCCAACCCCAACACTGGTGGCCGCATCCTTTTTATCTCAGCCGCGTTCCATTTTACAGGAATGCCACTGCAAGGACATGCAGCAGCAGCAAAAGCAGGTGTCGATGCTATTTCAGCAACGGCCGCCTTGGAATATGGTCCTAGGGGAATAACTAGTAATGTGATTACGCCAGGACCCATAGAAGGAACGGAAGGAATGGCAAGGTTGGGCGATAAGCAGAGTGAAGCAAACGGTGATGCGCAAAGAAGAAACCCATTGGGGAGATATGGTAGCGTGAAGGAAATTGCGGATGGAACTGTATACCTATTCAGCGATGCAGGAAGCTACGTCAATGGAGAAGTTTTGGTTATTGATGGCGGAAGCTGTATGTCTAAAGATTTCCTCACCAACCTCCCCACTTTTTTCTTCTCATTCATCCTCGCTAAGGTATTCATACTAATCTTGTGCAAATAGGGAGACTTCCGGGGCCCATGGCTGGAGCAAAGAGATACCCTGATTACTTACTAGACGATACGTTCGTACGACGAAAGGAGTCCAAGCTATGAACTCTGTCATGGTAAGGCACCTGTATAAAGTTGTTATCTTACATATCCCCCTGTGAAATTTGGAATCGAGAGGCGAATTGGGATGTAAATGGATAGACTCGTAATTTTAGAGACTTGTAATCTTTTTGGATTCGCCTATTTTCGCTTGTCGGTTTATCTAACTAATGAATATGGCTATATATATTTATATGTTTTCTTCATGATCATAACTTCATCATGTCATGACAAAGTTCATTGGTTCGTTCGTTTCATGCATACCTTTCCTACCTTGCTACCTTAATCTATCCACCGCATTAGTCCATCACAACGTCAACATTAACCCATAGTTCCACCCCCATTCCAAATCACCGCTTTTCACACAATTCCCCCTGCACGGTCCAAATTGTTCGAAGTCACTTCTCATCTCTTCTTCCCAACCGCCCCACCTGCACCCACGTTCGAGGTGTCTTGTTGGATAGTAGTCCAGTAACAAATTGGGTATGAAAAACCTACCAATAAATACCTCTCAGCATATTCCAGCACCAAATGGCGATGGGATCTTCGGCATCTTTCAAATCCCGGATCCAATCCAGCATCAGGCCTACCGTGTTATCAATCTCCTCGTGATACCGTTCCCCACACATGTTTTCACAAATATCCTTCAGCATCGCGTTGTGTTTCGAAAGATGCACGATGAGTAAGATGCTAAGGAAGATTTGAGACCAGGTGAAGAGGTAGGGAATGAGGCGTTTGCTGCGAGATGGGGGGGAGAGCAGGATGGGCCAAAGGAGACAAGACTGGTATGGGGTGTTAATAGAAGTGTAACGTGGTGGTAACAGTCATGGGAAAGGAGAAAAGACTAAAGGTTAGAATAACATACGCGTAGACATTCCGCAACATTTTGGGCATCCTCTGGCGTGACCAACTCTGGAAAATGCAAAACCTTGTATACAAAAGGTCGATAAACCATGTATTTGGCATAGTAGAACCTGGTTCTCAACACGGCCACCTGTATGTCATACGCATAAGGATACCTAGTCGGTTCCTCGTCGATATTAGTGGAGAACAGAGCTGAACGTGGATCCTGCGAAGCTGGTGATGTGAGATTCGGATCGATATTCCTGGTTTGTTGGTCGAGGGTCTGCACGCTAGGAAAACTCGCGGGGTCATCTTCATCCCATTGGATGGCACTGGGGAGGAGACCGCGCCATTGAGTTAGTTGGGATGCGAGCTGTTGTACACCACTTGCGGACAGGAAGCTGAAAGCATCTGTGGAAGGGGAGCTAGTGTCCATATTGGCCACTTTATTTAAGGAGTCAGTTTCATTCCACGATAGTGAATATAACATCTCATTATGCGCTTACTCTCATGGATTCCATTTTGTATCTGCACACAAATTCGTCGTAATGCCAGCACCGAAGAATTGTGGGCTTGCCAATGAGTTTGTTGATCTCCCTTAAAGTCCTCTTCACAGAAAGGGGTTAGAAAAAGCGGCAACTCAACCTTTTTCTCAAGATTCATCATCGAACTGAGTGGTAGATCCATGTCAAGGTGTAAAGTTCTTCCATTCCTTTAGCATAATGCACGGGTTACGGAGTGTCGTTGTAGGTGTGGATACTTACGTCTCCATGGTAGCACAATGCCAATACGCACGTTTGATAAGGTCGCCTTTCGGAGACTTCCAGTCAATGCTGTTCCTAAAATTTGGTCAGAGATTTTGGAGAAGAAAAGAATGAAAAAGTGTGCTGACGACGTGATAAGTATATTACATGCCGAAGAAGCAGAAACCATCGACCTCCAAAATTCCTACGATTACATCAACTGCCACTCATAGAAGATTTTGATTCCAATAATTACCATGTGGCGGCAACAGGTTTGGTAGTACAATCTGAGGCAAGAAGTTAACAAGCGAGTTCGGTAGGCTTATTTTTGATGAGATTGAGACGCACGCAGTCAGACAAAATATCTGCACATTCTCAAGACTGCAGTCAGTTAAGACGCAGCCAATTCTTTTCATCGCTTCATTAAAAAAAGCTAATCCTGGTGGTCTAGATGACCCTGATCCGCCTCTGATGCCACTTGGCCGGCCCCGGTAAATATCGACAGGATTACCACGGTAATTTTCGAGTGCCACATCTCCGAGAGCGAAAATCAGCAATGCAAGGACAGATTCCACATCTCCATCAAAGCCTTCTGATGTAACTTTTGTAAGAGTGTCAGAAACAAAATTTTGCCTATCCATGAAGGGGTACAGGAAGTTGAATGTATCAAAATAAGACGTTGTTAGTTGATGTATGGTTTCCCGGGATATAGTGGGAAACGTTATTCGCGAGCCTCCAACAGCTCTACTCGCCAACGATTGCATGCCGACAAAAGGTTTTTCTTGTAGGTCTACATTTAAGGATAACGGGGTTCGTGCAGCCTGCATTCGCACTATGAACACCGACCCCCTTTCCAGGTCTTTCAAATCACCAATGTTCGACGGCACAGCTTGGAGTAGAAGTTGTTGTACAGCAGGCCATGTCAAGATCTTGTGGGACGCTGTAAAATGGTGACATTTAGTCTCTATTTTCAATCGACCAGGACTAAGTTCATAAGGGCGTAAGAACGTAGGAGCAAATGCATGTCCCTCGGAATCGAAGTTGAAGGAGTCGCTATACGAGGACTGATTGGTAGGCGTTATCTGAAATAGTTTAGACTCTGATGTACCTCCTGCGACTCGATGAGGAAGTCGGTCAATTTTATCTTCTATACTTTTTACTCGATCCAGAATTTCAACCATCGTTTTGTCTTTCCTATAGCGCTCTCAGTCAGGGTCAAGGCAGGTGAGTATACTAGAAGCAGATCGAATCCCCTCGGTGATGTCGAGTGGCCTGAAATATGCCTCATGGCACTTACTTTGTCGGCACGGGCTCCCTATAATTGCATTCTATCTTCAACCGTGTGCAGAGACCACACTTCGGTCGCTTCTCGTCACATCTTTGCTTTCGTTGTCGACAAACATCGCAAGCCTTCAGAAATTGAATGTCAGCCACCATTTATAGTACATAAGGTAACATGAGACAGCCAAGATTATACACGCGAAAAATAGTAGTGGACCCCATTGAAAAGGAGAGAATGAAGGTGGGGAGCGAATAGATACCAACCTGACTCGCGATCGGTCCTCGATCCTTCCGCGTTGGAGCCGTTCCGGAACTGGGACTGGATACCGAGTCGGGGTTCATGGCAACATGAATATTGCGAAGATCGGCCGCCGCGGCGAATAGTTCCTGTAGTCGAAGTGGTTTATATCGTGAATTCCCAACAGATGTCTTGCCGCATCCCTTTGAAGTTGTATGGCATCGGTGTTCTTTCTATTTTGCCTGGTGATTTGAACAGCATGAGAAGAACAGTGTAATACAGTTTTTTACCCTTCCTTGTGCTTGAACTGAATGGCTGCTATCCAAGCTATGTTCGATGTTGTGTTTGTTGTCAAAGTCGCTGTCGTTCGTCGGCCGAAGAGAGCTAGGGGAAAGATATGGTTGCAACGGTAGTATTTCCCCCTTGTGCAAAATAAATTGACAATTGTGACTAGTAGTTTTTCTGATGATTGGCGGAATTGGATAAATTTTTTTGAAGGAAGAAAAAAAGTGATGATATTCCAGGATTAGCGACGACTTCTATAATTGAGAATGGTGAGGTTGCTCATGGATTTTGGGTAAGACTCCAGAAAAAGGATCTTGTGGAGATACCTCCGATCAAAATTTGGGATTTTGACGAATCACCGGTGAGGATGTCCGCCTCCGATGGGTGGGTTTTCCTCTTGCCATTTTTGCAATTTTTGCCATATGAACCTTTCGGCAAATAATCCGTAAGCAAATAATAAGAATGAAAGGAGACTCTAGTAGTTTAGTTGTGATTGGCGGGACATGAAGAAGAGACGAACTTAGTCGTGTTTAGTCATTATTTCTTGTTGATCAATTGTTGTTGCTCTCCATTGATCTACCCAGGGAGTTTTTCATTGTTAAAAGGAGAATCTTTTCTAGATAGTTGATGTCTAACAAGGAAATTCTTGAGTTACATGACGAAATATTATTCCTCAATGACATCACAAAGTTCCACAAAACTAGCTGCTCCTCAGATACTAGGTAGACTAGGTAGGTAATTAGTTTCTGGATAATACTGCAATATCTATCTAAACCATCCACAGCAGCAACAGCATTGGCAGCATCGATAGCATAGATATCATTATTATCAGTCATCATTTAATCGATTAGAATAAACCAAGGTACTTTCCTACCTACCCACCTACCCACCTATGTAACACAGGCGTTATAAAGACTAACAGTACTTGTACTCAGGTACCATTTTTAACATATCCTAGTCGACTAGGTTTTCATCTTACGCGCGGGTAGTATTTCATAGGAAACTCCTAAATGAGAGCTAACCGCTTTTATTGGAAATCTAACGGACTTTAACGAAAGCTTTGAATCTCGTATGACCCTTAAAATCTTGATTTCATCAGTTACAACACAAACTAATATCAATATATCTTTATTGGTAGACTGACAAAGGCATTGGTGAAAGAAATATTCGCATGAAACTCCCCTCGAATAACATGATGCATAGAGTTTGAAGCCAGCGAGATAATCTCTGATGCTACTGAAATGGCATGTCATGACTGGAAAGTAATCTTACACTGGAGTTAGGTTAGCTTCACGATGCATTAGATAATTACTTAGTAGTAAACCCTCTTCCAGTGGAAAAGCTTTCAGAATTCTCCTCGATAAGATCACAAAGCATTTAGTGCTACAAGCAAGTAGAGCCTAAAGGTTCCCGGAAAACCCCTTGCTTAGCATATCTATCGTCTAACCGACTGTATTGGTTACTAGCGTAGCGCGAATTACTTCCTATATTGCTACCTATAATAGTACTAGTACGTATACTATTCTTTCAATCCATCAGATATCACCCGAATCTAGATATATACAAAACAAACAAACACAATGCGACAAATTATTAATCCCCTTCAGATATATGTCCAACCCCAAGCCAGATGTTCCACCACATCTCATTTTCCTTACTCCGCACTAACACCACAAAGAAATGACCCTTTCATTCAAACATGCACAAACATGATCGATATCTTTTGTGGAACTTGCGGAGATGCCTCCGTCACCATTTTTCTCCAATGCTGTATGGCTAGAATTCCTTCGCTCTTATCGAAACCTTTTCATTAATAGCAGCCATCATGGCGCATAGCGACGGGCACGACATTGAGATTCTGCATTAATATCAAACATGATACACACACGTCCTATGCTGTACCAATCGAGCTTTCATGCCATCTTCTTCTTATTGGATCACTCTCATAAATATTCCCCGGAGGTGCTTCCACGTCCCAGTGTAGCTACCTCATTTTAGGGACGATTCTAATAGCACAAGAGGCTTCCAGAAGTATTCAATAGAATGCCCTTGAAGTTTAATCGGGAATTATTGCCTCGATTCAAATTTTGGTGACAAAATCGTCCCTTTATTAGTCTCGCAACTTCTATGCGAGCGGTTTTATAATTTGTCCCTCTGCTTTTTCTTTCGGCTGTAAAATATTATTGCCCAGCCGATGATATGAGTGAAACTTCGGTTCGGAATGGCCGAAATGTTTCTCAGTTTCGGGATTTTTTTGTGGATGACTTCTCTCACAATTTCGAGATTTGGTCCCTGATATGGCGTCAAGATCCAAAGAATGATAAATTTCTGTCAGCTTGTCAAATTCAATTGTGCCCTTGGATCTTCGATCGCTTGTGATGGTCTATCAATGTCAGCTTGTCAAACAGGGGCCAAGGGCTTCTTTCGACTTCCACCGAAGGTGATGAGTCAAGTGGTTCAATGGCTAATTATACAACTCCCATGAGGTGACATATCGTGTTGGCAATTCATCACATTGCGCAAATAAATTACTTGCTAGAGGTTGTGTCCAAGGAAGATTATTGATGAATCGAGCACACCAACATCTGAAACGAACGATTTCCCTTGAAGCACCAGATCGCCGGTACGAGTTCATCGTACCAATGTCATTGAGCACCAAAACGGGGAAACCATATTTCCTCCAGACAGCATATGGTATGTCGTCAGGGCCCAATAATTGGCTGCGGTTATCTCTCAGTTGAATATACAAAGATTTCGTAGTGAAGCATGTACCTTCCTCGTGGAGTTCAACGTTGTAGGCGACCCTTCTTTGATCGACCTCGTGGAAGCTGGATGGTGGAAATGACAGCTTCGCGATCCTTCAACTGCTGTGGACAAGAATATATAAAGAAGGGCTGTATATGGCATTGTTTCCATTCAATCACAGCTATCAAACTCTTCTCCGTTACAGCTTCAATTATCATAAGCCATCTCAATTCTTTAAAATGCAGCTCCAACGATTCGTCATCACAGCAATCGTTTTCCCCCTTGCCATGGCGGCTCCTATCGCTGTGAGCCTTAGCTGCTGTACTTTTTCACGCATTTCACATACTAACAGCTATTGAAGAACATCGCGGGCGAGAACCAAGGCTCTACAGCTACCAGAGTTGTAGACAAATACGATGCGAGTCCACTTCTCCACATTCAATTCTTTCCATTCTCATACCTAGGAAAGCTCCACTAACACGCTAATTAACCAGACCGTTGCGTCCACACCCATGACTCTCCGAGCACGTCAACTTCTGTGGACATTTTTGGCTCCTTTTGGGCTAGAGCCTGTTGTTGATGGGATCAACGACACTCTTTTGGCAATTGGAGCCAAGTAGACGGGAACATGAGATGTGCACTTGTCGATTGAGATGGGCTTTGGGATAGCACATCTGGAGTAAAGAATGAAGAGGGAGGTCTGGAGGAGGTTTTTATTTTCGAGTTTTTGCAGTTTTTGATTATTGAGAAATTCGGGTGGATTATTAATTGGTAGAAATGTTATGTTTTAGAAGTAGTTACCGTAACGACATTCTTTACCTCGTTCGTAATGTAGAAGAACTCAAGTTACATGATATCATGTATTTCCCGTGTTTAGATCTCACATTGCGTTTGGTGGTCTAGTGAGCCCTGGGGATCATTGTAAAAGAATACCAAACAAGGAAGCTAATCCCCTTATCATATTACTCTATGCACCCATCACCCTGACTTTTCCTCAAAAGATCGTTTTTTCTTCTTACAATCTCCATTTTGTTTATTATTATATCTTACTCCACGCATCTATCCAACCTCAAACCCCTGAAAATAGGGTGCAATAAAAAGTTATTCAAGCACGTTTGCAGATATCCATCTATTTAGCTTCTAGTAGCATTTATTCTTGCAATGTGAGCCCATCACCTTCTTATACGAATTCGCGCACAAACCTCGACGTCGCCTCTACTGCTAATCAAATTATGGAAATAGATATAGATACACTTCTTTCTCTCGCAAAAACGTGATGCTGTCCATGCAAACTTTGAAATCCTGAAGAGGTTCCCAGGAACAATAATATTGATCCAAGGGTATGGCTACGTATTCAAGTTTATATTGCATGAAAACTATATCCCGAAAAGAATACAAGATAGCGGGTACATTAATAAGTGGGAGACTGCTTCAAATCGGACCCTGAGTAGGTATGGAAGCGAAGTAAATTTCATTCAGATCTGTCACATTTCTTTATCTCCATATTTGTGGTGCTATAGCTAATAATCTTACAACGTTCTAGAGACCATGCTTCCACCACGACATTTCCTTGTAATTGAAAGAGGAATGCTCTTCAACTCAGAGTTAACATGAATTTTGATCACGCGTGTAAAAGATTTACCGAAGTTTGAGGTTGGCAAATAGATGGATGGAAGATTTGTTGGTTGGTAATTTATCATCCACCTTTTTTCTTAGAACTTAATTTTGCCCATGTTAAAGGAGATGAACATCTTTGCAAATTTCATGAGATCTTCTACTTCTGATTGCTTTCGAAGATGAAAATCAGGAGGAATATTGGTACTAGACAGCGTGCCGTGAATTCGGCATCAAAAACTGCACTGTTAATTTTATCACGACGATGTTCATTGTCATATTTTACGGAGGTTGATGGGATAACGACTTCTAAATGATAAATCCCACTTTCTATTAGAAGGGAAGTCATCGTCGTCACCTTTCTTACCATGTCTTGCAGTATCAAATTTCCTGATGCATAGTTCATTGATGGCAAGAGAAGTTTTTACGTGCTTGGAAGAGGTAATGCGGGCACATGTATTCTATTATAGGAATTCAATTTGACTACGAAGCGACATAGTGAATATTTCGGATCCCTTCAAGCCTTTCTTAGGCTTGACCAATAAGTGTTGGGATGAAATTCTACTGCCTCGCTAGTCATTGCTAATCAAGGTATTGTTTCAATGATAGGAATTCGCACTGCAAGGAATGGTAATGTTGGTGTGGTGCAATGCATGCTACAAAAACTGTATTGATGCACGAGTTATTAAATCCTTTACAGGCTTAGAGCCATAAGAAGCACGTCCCTGTGATTTTTTGCTTTTTGGTTCATCTGAAGATATAATCGTTCCAACCAGACTAGTTTCGCAAGAAATTGTTGCAATTGAAACTCGTGGTGCCACGGGAAGTGACGTGCTCTACCCCTTTCGGCTGACGTGAAAGTAAGCTCTGTAGCTGCAAGGCTATGAGTTTCCTCTCTTATTGAAACCTCTAAAGTCCACATCTTCTTTCAGAGTTTTAGAGACATAGTGCACACAGTAAAGATCCTCAGGGTTGTAAAACATAGAATTAAGTGGGGAGTTCCCTTAATTTCGAGGTTCTTGTTTCTAGGGATGGTTCTGGATCTTTTGAAATAAAGTCACATTCAGCGGTGCCCCGAAGATAAATTTCAAGCTAACCGCACTCAAATGTGCGCTTAGTTACTCCATATTGCTGCCCAAATTCTCCAAGAAGCGCAACCTAGGATGCGATGTGATTGTGTTAACTAAAATATGCATTTCTCAGATCGGTCAACGGCTACTACCGCGAATACTTTTATAAAAGTTATTTCGATATCCATTATGAAAGTTATTGCGACATTGAGTAGCTGAATCGCTGTCGATATCAAGGAGTTTCTCATTTGTTTTAAGGAAATCAACAATTCACAACACATCCGAGCCTTCTCACTGAATTGTGGAAATTACCACCTGCTCAGTACTGTCTATTTGCAGTTAAACGGAGCTCAGGTAGTTATCACTTTGAGTGTCTGGAAGAAACAGCTATGAAAGCGCTGTATGCGCTTCGGAGATACGACATTCAGCCCTTTCGCATGCAGATAACGAGATGAAGTATGAAGTTACTGCTATAGGACTCGAGGTGTACGCATATCATTCCACGATATGGTGATGAATCCTTTGGTCATCTCGTTATCAACAGTCCTGAAATAGCAAAGGTATGATGTGGATCTCCGCTTATCATTCCTGAATGACTAGAACTAGGTTCTGCTCAGTCACTTTGCGACATAGCCAAGGTAGGAGCACCACTAAGGCTCACAAGTGGTCCCATGAACAGCATTAACACCTACAATGGAGCTGGTAAAAACTTCGAGACTACTCCTACTCCTTGAGAAGAAAAAATGACCAACATGCTGGGATGACATTTAGGTTAAAGCTGATGTAATTCCACCGCCTCTCATCCTATCTAATTCTATATCATGGCAAAATCCAACATCTATAAAGACATTGGGCGTCCAAGGCTTACTGACCAATACAATACTTGCTCAATTAAGAACAAAGCAGCATTGAGGGCACACTTTACCGACTATTGCATTTTGTAAGTCAGCTGCTGCTGCTCCTGCATCGGCCTTATTGGAAATTCAAAGCAGCAGAGATCTTCTAGATGTCATGTATTCAGCTAGATGTGATGCATCGTCATAGATGTTATGGATCCGCCTAGGTATTATGCAGCCACGGATATTCCGAGATGAGTATCCAAATATGGGCTGTATGGAGGTAAGTTTGTGCAGATGTGAGTATTGAATTTATGTATCTAATAGTATCCAGACATATGTATCCAGATATAGATGTTCTGGAGGCTGGAGATCATCCCCGGAAATGTGTGAGGGTGTCTCGAGCTACACTTCTCATAGCCGGTACCTTATCTAATATATGACCAATCACGTGGTACGAGGACATGAGTATCTACTCTGTAGACATGAATATCCAATAACTATCTTTAATACCTGGAAGTCTTACAATACCTATCTTCTTCATCTGCTTCATCTGATAGATAATGATGATGTTTAATAACACCTCTAAGCGCCCTGCGCCTACCAATCATAGCACTTAATTTAAGTTATGCACAGACAATATGTGATGACGCTAAGCCCTTTATAGCACTTCTTCCTTATGTAAACACTCCTAAACTGATCACGATCAATTATACACAACACTCAATACATCTCGCACCAACGATTGTCCATTCTCTGGTTCATATTTCTGTGCCAAACATCAATTTCCGGAATTCAATCAATTTAACTTTAATCCTTGTATCAAATCTAAATTTTAAATCCACTTCCAAAAATCTCAGCAACCACGTTGTCCAATACGCAGAGAGCCATCGACGGTCCGTCCGTTGGGCTAGACAATATCGCAGCAGAAGAGCACGAATTGAAGTTGGAGGAAGAGTTAGATCGCAGTCATTCACCACCCCCTAGATACCCCATTTCAGAACCATTACAACCGACGCCTTCCTCGCCACGGCCCCCGCCCTTTTCTTCCCTCTATACCTCAACTGCAGAAGCTGTCGAGGCTTACAAGGTTGCCGTTACTGAAGCAGGCGCATCTCTATCTACGTCTACTGCTGCCCCGGAATACGTTCTTATCGCGTCCGATCAAAATAGACAGGCTCTCGAAGCTTCTACATCCTCAAGAGACGTCGAGGCGGAAACAAAAGCTGCATTACCCCAGGACAATAAAGGCGAATCCTCAAAAAAAGACGACGAAAGCGAACCACCACCTGCATATTCGGAAGGTTCAAGTCCGCTCGACGGCTTTACATATCTGATGGCGGCCGCCGGAGGAGCTGCGAGTATTATTACTCAAGTCCAGCAAGGTGCAGCACCTATAAATACGCTTGGAGGTAAAGTTTGATTTTCATCAATTGTTAGATGAAATGATTATTGACATTTTTAGATGTTGGCGCCGATGAGAACATCACGATGGACCTTCGGTATGATATATATGGAATATGGAGTTCGTGAATTTACGTAGACTAATCCCCAAATTTAGCGGAACCCGATTCACACTATCTCGAGATGAACTCCTAACACTGCCCGAATTCGTTCTCCTATCACTCTTTCCCAATGGTCTACTACCCGATGGACATTTGAGTACCTACCATGAAGGAGATGCCTTCCAGGTTGATGTCCGTGATACTCCATTATTTATTCGCAATATACTGTCAAATTTAGACATGCATATAGCTGACACTTTCTCTCAGTACGATCCTGCATCATTACAATACATGCTTGAATTCTTTCGCAACGTAGCGCAAACGATTCCATCAGGTTCAAACTCACCATCCGCGGGACCAGAAACAGACACTGTACCAATTGAGCCAATGGCAGGATCTGCTAGGGAGATGTTACAGGATAGAGCTGGCATAATTGTTTTGAGGGAAGACTTAGATTTCTATGCGATTCCTCCCAGGGCTGATATCGAACAACCGGAAATGATTGAGGTGAAGAGAGCGGCTGGAAAGGCGCTGTTGAAACAAGATGGTATATTTTCTGGCTTGAGAAGAAGTGAGGAAACTGGTACAACAGAGCAGCATTTGATTGAAATGTTAACTGCTGGGTATGTCCATTTGCATTAACATAACCAGCAAGTACAGAACTAACATGAAAATAGGGGTTTCAACCACGATGATCACTGGGGTCATCGAGCAGGAGAGCCAAACAAAGCTGTTATATGTAGTCTCGCATTAGCTCGTCTTCGAACTGACATTCGTGGTAACGAGATGGGTGGTAATGCTGTGGGTATGGCACAAAAGCTGCTGCTTTTCTGGAGAAAACCTGCGAGAAGATGTTGGTGGGAGGGCGTAGAATTGGAGAATGTAGAAGGTGTAGAGGGGAAGTTAAAGGTGTGGATTCGAAGGGTGTGGACATTGGAGATGAGTGTTATCGGCCTACGTTGATGACCTATTTCTCAAAATTGTTTCCTTTGTTTTCATACCCTACAATTTGTGTTTTTCTCTTTTCAAGGAATATATTCGGCTTGGCTTACAAATATACGTTCACTAGACAAAGTTTAGTGGACAGAGCTTGAACGACGTCCGCAATTCAATGGGCCGTAGTTGAGTAACTCGTTAGGCTCTTGAAATCCATAATATCATGTGCGTTGTTGTATTATCTTCTTATAGCGCTGCGGGTGTTCGATTCATTGGGGAAAGGCGAGCTTTTATAAGGGATTAGCATAGTTGTTTTTATTTCTGTAATTTGGCATTGGTTTCATAGTCATTCGCGAGTTGTGGTTCTTGTGGTTGAAAATTGGGTGCGTAGATCTTGCATGAGGAAGATTGTTAGTCGCATTGAAGGATGGAAATGAATTTGATCTGCGGAAGGTGAAATGCCTATCAAGGAATGGAGAAAGGCAAGTGGAAATGAAAAGCAGGAAACTTGTACAGGAGTGAAGTAAATTGGTCGCAGTGGATACGTAATATAGAAATGATACCTCGTTGATCGCATCGCGAGTGGGTGTCAATGTGTCTGCTCTACTATAACAGCAATAGTTCCGTATATGCAACCTGGTGTTGTTTGATAGTTATATAGATGATTTTACTCCGCACTCATACCATTGCTAGCATATCTAAGCTTCTCATGTAAGGAAAACGACAATGTCAAGCACCACTGAAACAAGGGACTGATATCATTGCAATTCACCTTCGCTGCAGCCTTGCGGGATGGATGAGACACCGTGCCAAATAAAGTCATTTTGATACTCGGCTATCTTGAAAACTTGGTAAGCAGAGAGTCGCAGAGAGGATTAGAATGATTTTTATATGAGGATTGCATGAATAGTAGATTGATCAGTAGAATCTTTTTGTTGCTCCTTGTATCCGTAACGCTCCTGTTGTAAGAATGTACGCTGCTCAAGCAGAATTATCATCATTCCGCGCCTTTCCCTACCCAAATATTTTCGAGTCATGTATTGGAGCAGCTAGGATCGGGATGATTAGAAGTGTAGACTTGGTGGTAATAGAGGCGGGTGTTATTTCTGAGTACTTGGTGTCGTCCCGAGTAATATCAAGAGATATCAAGAATTCTCATGGTGTTTGTGTATAACAATAATTTCTAGATGGTATTATAGACTTCCTTTCTTTTGACTCAAAGAGAGTTTTGAGTGTAGTTTAGAAATATGTTGTATTCTTTACTCTTGGTTTTATGATTTTGTATATATTTCTATTGATTATCTAATACAGGGGTCAAATCTCGGAATACTTTTTAAACTTCATGCGGAACGAACTATGGTGATTTCATCAAGTTTTAACAAATTATCCCCATGCAACCACATTCTATACCGCCCGAACCGTAGAAATCAAAAATACATCGCCAATCCAAGCTCCCAATTACAATGCAATCACTTCCCATTTTCCACCTAAACCCTCAATTCAAGCCGTGGTGAAAAGTCATGCGACTCTCTGCCCCCTATATGTCCTTAAAAATAAATCAAAATTTGAAATCAAAATGATCACTGATATTTTGAAGCTCCTAGACAATTTGAACATCCTCATGCAAACTCGTAAGCTGAGGACTACCTCAGGATCCGTACGGACTTCGAAGAATGAATAAACATTCATTAATCCGAAGTTTTTCGCCTATCATGTCTGTCACTACTTTCGTCTCGCACCCATCTAGCTCGTAAGATTACAAAGTAGCTTGTGTTTAAAAGAGATATTGCCGCGCTTGCCTATCTTTTATATACAATAAATTCTCAATCGTGACGTGCTGCCGAGCTACAGCTTCGTTGGTTGCCTTTGCTATTGGTACAATTATCAGAGGATATCTACGAACTTCAGTTAGAGGTTAACTTTCCTTTAGCCACTGACATGATCGACTAGCGTGAGATTTTTCTTTCTATGCATCTCCAAAGGGGAATAAATATATGTTGTAGACGTCCTAACGTGCTATCTGGGATAGCATTTCGGATGGATGATTAAAGCGAAAAGTGCATTTCATCTTCGGATATAAATTTCATACAGCTTGCCGATTTTAAGATTAGGAGTAAGACATTTTGTTCTCCTAGCTTTTCTTAAAAATTCCGAAATATTTCGGTGCACGGGAATGACTCATGTAGGCGCTTCCATTGGTATAAAATTTAAACCCCTCTTTCGGAATTGCCTTCTAAAAATGACGATAACCTGATGGCAGCGCATGTATCGCTGATATCTTTTTTTTTTGGCCGCTGTCACGGCTAGTAAATTAAATACAGAATTATTCGCCAGGTTCCTCCTCTGTTCATCCTCGATGCGCTATCTCTCCGCAATTTAGAAAGCTCCATATATCTGAGCGTAATCGTGTCCCTAACCTAGCATTGCGCGGATTCCGTCAACCTCACGTCTATCTGCATTATCGGGGTTCATTATCGCATCTATGAGCACAGTGGTGACAACTCCCCACATCTACAAGTGCAATCTAGGCTTCCAAACTTTCTTTAATCTCTGAAACATTGATGTGTCCTAATACATACTTCAGGTGAGTTACCCTGGACCGGCTTTTCTCTTGCTCCTGCAGCTAACTTTTCCAGGTTTTCTTGGCATGTTCGGCTATCCACCCGATATACAGAAGTGTTTGCTCGCTTACGAAGAACTCGGGTATGATAGTATAATCGAGGATGCGCTTCATGAATCTTTCGTATTGTCTAGGTTAGCCGGAAACTTTGAATTCACAATGAGGATTGATGCTTACAGTCTCCTTTCATATACTGGCTTTAGGTGATGGCTTTTCCTGAGGATTTCAACATCGGCGGGGGTGAGTATTGGATATGTGGCCATCTTGTTGTGATCTCGTTCTAGTACTTTATCTATTATCAAGAAACAAGTCTTGGAAGGTTGCAATTGAAACGAAAGTAAAGGGAGTTGCCAAATATTTGTACGTGGGAGAAAATGTAATTGTTCAAAAGTGTGCAGTTAATGTGTATTGAGTCATATGTATAATTTTACAGTTCGGCAATCGCTTTTTAAATAGAGTTGGTGCAGCTAAATTCACTAATTTCACTAATACAGCGAATCTAACATTGTTAATTACCGAAAATAAGATAGGGGAGGGAGGTTGCGGTTTAGTGTATCGGTGTTTGAGAAAAGGGTATATCAAGGCCTCACTCATAACACTTCACCATGTCCCAATTCGGATCTGTCAAATTCATACTTCTTCAAACTTAAATTTAGTGTGTGATTAATTTCATTCATCGATATTGTGTTAATGGATAGATGGGTAATTATCATTGTCAATTCCTTCTCCAATGCCCTCCAAGCCAATTCACTATCTAGCAAGTGAATCTTAGTTTGGCTATAATTTAGCTTAGTATATCAAAAGAAACAGGCGATTTTAGTCTTTAGCAAGAGCTGACAAAGGAAAGAGTAGATGCTCGAGGGGGCAAATTCTGCACAGTGAGAATTTCTTAGTGAGGGCTTTTTGTCAATCCTTTATATCGAAAGGTAGATAGATCTATTACTCCCTATCAATTAATAGCTTATTATCATATTAGTGAGAAACACGGCAATGATGATCAATTTCGTCATGATTCTATTACTACTATTCACAGTTATGCGTATCAGGAATAGAATGAATATACTGCAGTTTTAGTTCATTTTGAGAAAGACTTACTTTTAGACTTGCTGCCCGGACATGACCATTAATACCATATTCATACTCACCAGTTAATCTCTGATCGGAATTTCTTTGGAGTAGAATTTTGATTCTTTTAATATGGTAAAGTCATCAGATTATGTAAACCTATATGTCAAACGTCGTTGAGCCGTTTGTCCCACATGTTTACTTCTTTCCTTGACCATAATATCCATACATACCAGCAGCATCCACACCTTATTGACCATCACCAAAATACCTCCCGGAATCCCATTACATCCACCCTCCCCATTTCCCCAACACAACTCTCATCCTCATCCACCCACCCTCTAGCCCCTCTCACTCTTCCTGTTCCTCCTCCTCCTCCCCCTCTCCTACCCCACACTCCCCATTCTAACCACAACCCAAATCTCCCCCGTCGCATCACTACTAACAAACAATCTACCCAAACCATCCAACGCCATACCAACCGGTCTAAAACAATTACCCGGACAAAATGAAGAGTTTGAGTTTGAGATGATGTCACTGGTGGATATCGTGGATGTGGAGGGTGAAGTAGGAAGACCGGTGGTGGGGTTGAAGGTTATTGAGGAGATGCGGTAGCCGACGGGGGGTGTGGTTTCTCTGGGGTTTGGGGGGAGGGGGTTAGTTGGTTTGGATAGGAGAATGAAGGAAGGTGGAGGGAGGGGAGGGGGAGAGGAGAGGGAAGGAATGAGACGTACAAACTTCCGTGGAAACTAATAAATGCCTCTGTTCCGTTTGCTAGAAATATCATATCTAACCTACAATCACATATCAAGTCAGCATATCCATTCAACCTCTATACCCCTAATCTTCTCCACCACTCATTTTTCTTTAACACCCATCTCGCAACCAAGCTCTCCAAAACCCCCCAAAACAGAAATCCCAAACTCACGGGGCCGAATGCGCCGCAAACGTCAACTTAGGCGCAACATGCACCTCCACATTATTACACCAAGTATCATTACTCGACTTATTCTGCACCATACTAAACTGGTCACCGACGCGCAACCCCCCACCCACATCCAACTCATTCCACACGGCAAAACAATACGGGAATCCATAATTAGCACCTTGATTCTCCGAACTCCCATTCAAATATCCGTGGAAATTTAATTCTTCCCCTGGATTATAGAGATGAATGTCGATGTTGTTACGTGTCATGTTTCCGGGCCCGTTTTCAACGGAATAGATACCACCGAAGAGGGGTTCTTCGGCTAGACCGACTGAATTGCGCAGACCGGTTGCGAGGAGATGACCTGAGGTGGTGAAGTTGTAGGGGGGGGATTCGGGGGTTAGGGTGGAGAGGTTGAAGGATTTTAGTTGGCAGTGGCCTGTGGAGGGGAGTTCGGCTTCGGGGTCGATGTTGAGGGTTGTGCCTCTGGAGATGAGGAGTTGGTTGGGGGTGAGTTTGGTGGTGAGAAGGGAGCGGGTGGTTGAGTCGTCGTTTGTCACTGGAGATGGTGGGTTTAGGGTGATGTGGAGAGGGAATGGAGACGTACTGTTTGTTATGATGATTTGGCTGGAGCTTCCTACTGTGCCGGTTGCTGCTGTGTAATTCCATGCGTATACATTGTTGCTTGATGAGGCATATAGAGTTTTTCCATC
This sequence comes from Sclerotinia sclerotiorum 1980 UF-70, assembly GCF_000146945.2. Lineage (NCBI taxonomy): Eukaryota > Fungi > Ascomycota > Leotiomycetes > Helotiales > Sclerotiniaceae > Sclerotinia > Sclerotinia sclerotiorum. Next base: position 1,716,478 of record NW_001820831.1, read on the forward strand.
ATTGCTTAGAGCCATTCCATGATTGAGCCATAAGTATATTAGCACTTTACCACGCCAATTCTCGAGCACATTCGACACAGAAAAAGAACGGACATACAACAGTAGAGCCAACAACGATTGTCTGTACTGGGTTTTGTAAACATGTACTTCCATCATCAGTCCATTTTATATGGGCGATACCGACTCCTTGTTGGAGAATTAGAAGGCCTCCATTCGTGTCGAAAAGAATGGTGCGTGGTCTACTTAGACCTTGGGCGATTAATTGAGCTGACCACCCTGCTGCTAGGGATGGAGCAGGATATGCTGGCTCGAGGATTGTTGGACACATAGACTGTACTGAAGTAATCCAGCTCCCTAGGAAGAGGGCGAGCCAGTCTATGGAGAGCTTCATGATAAGAATGGGAACAGTTTTATGGAAGGTGGAAATAGAGCTTGTACGTAAAGTATCACAGTAGACATCTCAGTTTGCAAGAAACACATAGCGAAAACTAGTCTTTTGATCTTGCCGATGTTCCAATATTGGCGACAATGAGCACTAGAATGACAATATAAGACTACGCACAGTTACATAGGTACATGATCACTATCGAGTGTTACTGGAGCTCGAAACACATGTATATAGGGTTAGAAGCAGAAATGATGCAACCATATGTTCGATACAAGTGTACTAACACGTGGTAATCGACTGTACCAGAAACATAAAGATCCTACAAGTCGGAGGCTCTGTAGCTCGGATTCCAACATCTCTTATCCAACCCGGCGATTATGATAACTATCCATTATAAGCTCATAAATCTTCAAAATATTCGTCCAACTTTGAACAATCAACATCAAACCACGATACGACGTCGTGATAACAAGCCTATCATCAGCTACAACCGATATCAACATCAACATCGACATGAGGGTCACTATTATCACCATGTACACCGCCATCTTGCACAGAACCTCCAAATTACTCGCCAACAAATCCAAAGACAAGCTGAAACAAACGCGAACATAATTATACCACACCCATCCTAACGACCTAGCCTAGCACGACGTCAAAGCGGAACAACGGATAAACATTACCCAAAATCTAGAAGCGAAAACCCCCTACCTAAAACACCAAAGCACCATCGATCGCTCGTAAATACACATCCTACACAACCGTGCACCAAGAAACTCACGAACTTGCCAGTCTGAGATCCCCATAGGTTTAAACCACTTATTGCAATTTCGACAACGGCATTCTGGTATGGGATCTCCCGTCCGCTTGGTTCACAGGTACATGGGATTGGGATTATCAGGGTCATCGCGTAACACAGGTATGATGCTGAGATAGATATGACAGAGGTAATCTTACATTTGTTTGCATGAAGGTACTATATAGAGTAACTCTACATATGATCGATATGCATTCATAGACCGAGTCAAGAGCACGCGAATGAAGTATGCTGTGTTTGGAATGCCATGTTTTGCACGAGAAGTAGGCCGTGTGAGAGAATGATTTTGGGGGGTTACGGGTCACGGATACTTTATTTTGTGTTGCGGTTTTCATTAGAGGGGATTTTCTGGCTGTGTAGTTGGGGATGTCTGGGGTTTTTGGGAGACTCATAGAGGATTATGTATCTGAGGGTGTAACGTTTGATCCCCGAAGAGCCCGTAAAGAGTGTGCATGTTGGAAGTCCCGGATGAGGGTACGAGAAGGATAGTCGTGATTGCGGTTTTGTGGGACGTAGGACGTAGGAGTGAGCTGAAGTGGATGGTTTGGGGAAATAAAAATATGTTGATGATTAATTAGAGGCTGGCTGACTAAAGTCAAACATTGAAGTAAAGATACAATAGAAGATACATAGGTGAAGGTAGATATTCTTTCCTGACCTCTAGAAATCAAGGTATCATGTAGTTTCTAGAGAATGAATTCGAATAAAAGACACTATCTACAAATAAATACCCATTACTCCCGCAATCACCCTGTGTACCATAACCATACATTCACATTCCCTCCATGCGGTGCACCCCATCAATCTCACAGCCAAAGACCCAGGAACAAATGCTCGGAAATACAAAGTATTAAGTACAGTAGTAACATAGCAACCATGACATGACATTGCCAGACCTCGGACGAAATCCCTCAAAAGCTGTCTGTCGCACGTGGTATAACAATCATGTGATAGATAACACAACATTGCACGACCATGACCAGAAGGCCCTGGTGGTTGCCAAGGCAAGAAATCCACTTTCGTTTGGACAACCCGGCATGGCCGATATTTGGTATGTTTATAATGTATGCCTATGAAAGGATCAATTAGGTTTGATTAGAGGTGGGGTTTATTGAGAAGGCTTCTTCGATTCCTGAGTGCCTATAGCTATCTAGTACCGGTATCATCTTTCTGGCATATTATGTATCATATGTTATCTATCCTGAAAGATACAGTATATAGAGAGGAAAACAATCTCTAAGCGATAAAACTTACAACTTGATGTAATCAATGATGGAAAGCAAACCGCTACCAAACAAAACGCTGTTTGTAAGATCTTACCATCTACCCTATCTACAGCAACCCTCCATCAATTCGCTCAATCGTTCGATCGTTCGTCCATCCAATCTTCATTTGCTCGTTTGCGCATTCATTCTATACATACTCTATACATGGCTGGCATCACGATTGGACTAAAAAGGCACGGGCGGCAAAATAATCTATTCTCACCAGCACCAGGAGAGTCTCGACCTTTTGCGAATAGTTCCAATTGACACGTTGATATAATTTAATTTTAATTTTTCCTCTTCTATCTAGGTAGGTAGGTAAGTAAGTCCCTAGATACCTACCTAAAGATATCAAATCTTTCCCATGCCAACGGTGAATTATGAAGTTATGAATTTATGAAGCCCTCTTTTCATTTCCCCAGAGGCATCAAAGTTCAATCATAACAAAATATCTCTTCCCTTTCTTCGAAAAAATAGGGCATCGCCATCCAATTATCATCTTCTGAAGCCTACACATACATACATAGATGGGCAGAAACTAATGAATTTCTACATGCAAGGGAGGGAAGGATGCCTTGGTGAGATGAGATGCATATGGGATTTTTCTTATTATTAGAATGTTATGACGCAATTTGCACATCCTTATTGGATTGATGGTTGATGAAGCTGCATGAGTATTGGTGCTGCATGCTTAATCTGAGGGCTTGGATGCATTTATAGACGGTTTGGAAAAAATAGCTTGGAGATGGGAAATTGGAGAGGCGGTGATGGATGGATAGAATTGATATGTTTACATGAGGTCAGTACAGTTGGGTGTTGAGGTACAGATACCCAGACGGCACGATATGAATTACTTGAATACACAACGGCGATGAGGAACGGCTTAAATTGTTGCGTTAATATCGTTAATTACGGTTTCATCTGATATGTTCTAATGGGAACATATTAGTCGTTATAGTCTGATAGTAAGTTTAGATGAAAAACCATAGACTCATCCCAATTGGCAAAAAAAGTAAACTCAATCGAAATGTCAAAGACACGAATATAACGCGTATTATACCAAACGCGACTTTCTCCAAACCTACTACTGGAATAACCAAGGTATTTTCTTCTCCATAAAAACCGAGGTGCGAAAATTAGCAATTCCCATTAATAATATCCACAAGTGGCTTTCCTAGATGCAAGCAAGGTAAATCTCTACATATCAATAACACGGAGTACAGTATATCGCCGAAGCCCCATTTCCTATTCCGTACGATCCACGGATCTCGATATCTTTTTTTTCGATTCCGCTATAAAATCTATGGTACGAATATTAATAGGTGCGCTTTGTACCAAAACCAGCTGTGATGCATGTGTCTGTGGCTGCAGATAATTGATGAGTATGGAGCTACCAAAAAGAAGGCTATCCAGTAATTTTTCTATGATATTTATATTTATATTTATATTTTTGGGGGATTCAAGGGGAAAATCTTTGGATAGATATTGTGATTTTTCTGAGGAAGCTTGTTTCTCGGAGACTTATCCACTGAACAGTGAAAACAGAGTTTTGATGGAGTCGGATAGATTTCCGTGGCGTGCGTGCGGTCGTAATTTGGGAAAGGATGATGGATGATGGATGTTATGTAGGTATGAGTTGTCAGTTGTCAAATTCCGGAGAAAGGGAGAGAGGTGGAAGGGGAGACCTAGCTCGGCGGCAAAAGTATACATGGGACTTTTTGGGTATGTAGGGACTTTGGCACTTTTCCGATGTGTGAGCACTGTGAGGTGCCGTTTTGAGTATCAAGTACATATCTTCAGAGCTTGTGTTTCTTTGTATGAATGGATTATATGAATGATTGATGTTGCAGGAAGCAGGAAGCAACTCGGTCTGTTGTAGGAATGAATACCATGTTGGAAGGAAGAAGCGTGCAGTCGGTTGTAAGGAAATGTCTCGCCATCTTGCAAGGTACAGCATTCTAAGCCGCACTTGTTTGTCATATTCTTGAATCTTAGCCTTATCCTCGTTTTATCTCCGCTAGAATGCGTAGAAGTAAACGAAAGGCTGGCTCCCTTCCATCATTTCTCACCTAGCATATTGTCAATGCGTGCCCGCCGTTGAGGACAATAGTATTATTCAGATAGTCGGGCTTTGACCGGTTATGTTCTTTCTTCCCGGCACAAAAACAATGTAGACGAGAGATCGAAGATTACAAGATAAAGCTATCCGTTGAAACTTAAGCTACCAGGTCTCCTGTTTGACATCAATCGAAAAGCCATCAGCTGAAAAGCCCGGCGCATTACTCTATTCGCTCGTACTTCCTAGAATGAATCTTGGTTCGAAGATGGCGACATGCAAGCAGGGACAGGGTTGGTGAGAAGGCTGTACGGCGATGGGATCTTTTGCATGTATACTCCTTGATTGGACAATCAAACATGCGAGTCTATCAACAATGACGGGGAAGATGCTTTCTGGGGTGCCAGTAAACAAATGATATCTAGTGATTCGTTTGTTTTGCTTTTCTTTTGGGTATGGGATACATCATCATCGTAAAAGAATCCTCCCATGCGATGCGATGCATCAAGCAAGCAATCAAGCAAAGTTCCCGTTTCCAAATCCTCAAATTTATAGCCTGTATACAGTATCTCGCATCAAACAAAATGGTATGATGGATACCTAGGTACTATGTTCTACACCCGGTGATTACTCCGATCATTTTTTTGCCTCCCCCTCATTGCTCAATGCACAAGCCGATGTCATGATGATCACAACCCCTCACGCGAAGAGGGGTTGGGGTTTTGGCTACCTTGAAGCCCGTGCGTGCGTACAATTCCCATCTACCCAGTGGATCTAAAGCAACTAAAATATTTAGCTTGTAATCTGTACAGCATCCAGTATCAGTTATACAGCCATCCGTAATCCGTTAAAAAGGGTTTGGCGAATAGAAACGGCTTTGAGCCTTGTATTCGGAAAATCATAACAATACAATAGAAAGTCATCACATTCATTGAAGTCATCATATTCGGAAGATGTTTACTTTTTACACGACAGCCCATTTCGCGAGGATAGCGATTCATACCATTGTATTCCCGCCATTGATTGATTGTCAATAATAAGACTTTAATGATTCAATTATCCCAAAAGAGCCTTGTCGAATGGTCATATCGAAAAGCCCGTAAGCTGGCTGCATGGCGGCGGAAAATGATTTAGTCGGCATCTGAAACAGGCATACTTTGTACTATCAATCACGTCTTCTTCCATGCTTCCCGCGAAACATATGGGATTGGTTGCACAGTGGTGGTACGAATTGGAGTGTTATATAAAAGACTTCGGATGAATAGATATTCATAAATATACGGACGCTGACCGCAATATATAGAGCATGCGCCTGGGAAACAGAATGCAGTATCATAACTTCATGATCTTGGCGAAGGAAGATCTCTTACATTTGTGATACCTCAACCTAGATAGATGTAAACTTGTTACTTTCATGAATTTAGTATATCGAGAAAGGAGAGAAAATTGCAAAATGCATTGGATGCTAGAAGTGGTCTCCAAGATCTCGTTGACTCGTGAACTAGATCTGTACCATTGATAATCCGGTAACCCCAGAATATCACTCGCTTGTTTCAGGATGTAAACATGGTCGAAAACTAAAGGCGAATATTATCTTTCGTCTTGCAAACTGACGGGCCTGCATAATGTTTGTGTTGTGAGATGTTTTTGATGCTGTCAAGGTTTCAAGATATCGATATTTTCAATGCTTTATGATATCTGATGGAAAATCCATTATTAGTTTCTGTCGGCAGCCTTGAGAAGTATCGCAACCTTCGACGTCTATGGACTTTGACTGGAGGTTAAGTACATCTGCGAATGTCTCTTCAACAATTGTAATAGTCTCATCTCATTAGGAACTTCTCCTGTATTCTTGTCTAGATAACCGGGTGACGAAGCTAAATTCACTGGATAGGTACAGACGCTTAGAATCGTATGGACGACCTAGTTTTGCGTTTGACGTTCTTTCGGGACGGTGAAGAGTGAACTTGGGTGCGCAAGTGAGATCAATCGGAGGAGAGTATTCGTATGGTTGCATGTTTTTTGACAGTGAATATAATGTAAAAATGAGCTAAAAGATAAGTATCCCTTTCTTCCGTATGAAATGTGAGATCGGACGGGTATGTGTATGGGTGGATAAATGATGGAACTTTCTTATCCCAGTTTTTGGATCTCGTCGTTATGGTCAACGCTTCATGAACCATACGAACCATATAATAAAGAAATGATATATACTAGGTAGGTACTAGGTACTAGTATCTCCAGCTCAAATTTGAAGCTTGGATGAGTAGCCACGAGTCCACAACCAATGATCAGGTACTTTTATTTTCATTCATACCTTTGGACAAGATACAGGGAAAGACCTCCTACTTAAATAAACGCGGGTCGATGGCACTTGAACCAATAGGACCAAGGTAAATAAGTGGATCACGCAATTCACACTTTTTAATAAATCACAATGCTTGTCAGTGTGCAATGAAGAATCCACTCTCTAGGGATGAGACCCATAATTATGATTTAACCTTGGCGGAATCTAGAAAGACTATTTATCTTAGTAGTACGGGTAAGGAAAAGGTATAGTCGCTGTAGTGTAAGGTTTAATTTATGTATTTCGACCAGCCATCCAATTGAATGAATGAGATGATACTTTTCCATTTTTGACTTAACTCCCGGATATCCATCTATTCCAAAAACGCTTTTAGATGGCAGATATTATTTACCTTTAAAATTCAACGAACCAAAAGCCTTTCGCATACCGCATACCGCATAGCATACACACATACCGCAAACCACAAGCCGCGAACCTCGAACTGCTGGGTAGCTGGTAACTTGAACCTTTCTTCCTGTGCCTACCTAGCTTACCTAGCATACTTCTTTTGAAAAGCCCATCATTTTACTTCAGCTTCCCACCCATTCCATTCAACGCGGGGGGGAAGTAAGTTCATTCATACATTCTAATTTACATCCATACATTCAAACATTCAAACTTACATCCATCCATTCAATCTCTCCCTCCTCCTCACGACTTCTGTGCGTTTGTAACTTTTACCATCCTGTATCACACACTCTTTTTTATTACTACTACCACTGCCAATCCCACTAGGTACTACTACTTCACAATACAAACCACCACACATATTTTCAGAACATTCAATTCAACTACTCCATATTCAATTTTTTCAATCCAAATTCAATTCTTTCCCTTTTAACGTATCATTCGAGAAAAGCAAAAAGAATTCGTACTATATTACCTTACATTTTACCCCTTCGAACCAAAAGAAAAAAAAAGGCCTTCACAATTACTATTCCTCTCAAAACATTGAAAAAGAAAGAACTTCTATCATCTGAACTTTTTAGTGTTTATTTACTTACCGTTGACCTGGGTGTTTTGGAGCAATTCCACCCCCCCCAAACCCAATTCCTTCTGAAGAACTCTCCACACACACCTGCGACCACACCCTCTTTTACTTTCAACCTCCCTCACCACCCAAAACGAGAAATTCCGCTTGGTATGGAATCCTTACGATGCTCATGAGGTTCTTGACGATTACGACTTTTCCTCCGTTACTTCTTCTCCTTCTTGGTAGTGGTGTAAGTAATAGTGAAAGATGAAGACCATTCCCAGTGTAAGTCCCATCTACATTCTTGAATTTAATGATATCTTATGCTTCCTCGCTCGACTTCAGCCATTGCTCTCCCTGCATAAGTCTCGACATCCTTACAACGCTTCTTCACCCCCTCGAAGTTATAATCGTCAACTAATAATTATTTCTCCTTTTTATAGCTTGTTGCTTCAAGTACCGTTGGTGTCGCAGCTGCTGGCCTGGCATTGGGAAGACAAGACCATTCGACTCCTCCCTCTCGCACTTCTTCGAAGAAAAGGAAACCTATAGATATTGTTACAAATGTGGACGATTCTTCTAATTTAGGTACACCGTCTACCGTTTCAAGGCCCCCTACGAGTTCTACCATGGCTACTCCAGAAAGTCGCAATACTTCTGATGCGACCGGTTCCTCATCTACCCCTACCTCCCAAACCTTGACAGCATTCCTGCGACGTCCCTCAAATGCGAGACTCGACTCCCCCACAACATCGCAAAACGGCGCTGCGCGAAGATGGTCACTTCTCCGATCGGGGGATGGGCACAATGAGGTTTCGGGGGAAGAAGTTGTTAGAGATTCTGCCTCGTCTCGCGGCTCCTGGATTCGGAAGTTATCTCTACCAATATCGGGAAATAGTAGTCCTAGATCAAGTATTGCACCAGAATCGCCTTCTCTTACATTCTCCCATGGATCCGCGGCACCTATACTGTCATCCCCTCGAGACAGTCCGACACAACAACCTCCGAACAAACTGGTAAAGAGGCAAACATCAGAAAGGAATCGCAGTGGAACAGTTTCGAGTGGGTCAAAGTCGCAGGTACCGACCTTACGGAGACCAGCTACCAGTCATCAGCGTTCGGTTACGCTGCAGCAGCGATTCATAGAAGATGCTCCAGGAACGAATACACAAGCGCGTCCCACTGCCCCAAGGCGGTCAACGGTATCCACACAAGGTACGCCATTAAGGAAATTCACTGAATCACCGCGCAGCTCATGGCGGATGTATTTCAAGTCTCGACCAACCAAATTTTCCTATGAAAGATCCACCGGGAGATCAGGAGATGGGAATGTGCATAACTTTCTCTGGACCTCAAAACGAGTTATGCCAGATCATACAGTTAGACCGACTTTGGTAAAACCATACCTAATCACTGTGTCGACCGAAGAAATGGAAGGGTATTACGACGAAGAAGGCGTTCCTTGTGATGAGCCAATTGATCAGAATACCATGGAAGAACCTCCAAGCTCACCTCTGGAAGACGAAGACGATTTGGAAGATCATAAACCCTTAAGGCGGTCACTGTCTATGCACTTCAGCTCACCACCGACATGGATATCTAGGGCAGGAAGTTTGAGGAATAAAAAACGAAGTACAGAGACTACACAGGCTGGCAGGCGCCATGTCTCTGCACCTCTACCATTGAATACAGGAAGGCTGTCTGTTTCTGCAAATGGTCCAACCGAATACCATTCTCGCCCAGCCATGGATCAAATGGTTTTTCAGAGAGAGCCTCGCTCTTCAATCGAAGATTTTTCTCCGGTATCGCCAACGGATCCTTTTACCCATTTAAATTACGCTCCACGAAGAAACACATCGTCGCCATTGCCACCTCTCAATCGGCTATCAACTTTTAACCTCGATCTGGCTCATTTGGGCATGTCATCGCCCTCATCGTCAGCCCCGCTTCGAAGTCCTAGTTCACCTCTACCAATGTCTAAGACTGCTGCAACCTCTTTTTCTTCTGCGGTTCTTGGATCAACAAATTGTTCATCGCCATATTACGGTACCTTGAGTTCGAAACATGGCATTTCAGAATTGGGAGATAGAGCGTCGACTTTGATTGGTTCGGACAATGAGATGAGGGGGTTCGCTTCTGGTGAAGATGAAGATATTGATTTCCAAAGTGAGACAGTGTATGATTCACTTAGGTCGGGTGCCACAAGCAGTTTACGTTCACAAAATACGCCTCTGGACTCAATGTTTGACGAGTCACCTCCGATTAACGCAAGTGTCAACGGACATGCGAAGACAAAGAGACTTTCAATTCACGATCTGATGGCCAATGGAGCCTTTGGTGAGGTTGAACACCGTATTATTGAGGAAGATGAAAGCCAAGCAACGCCGGTAAAAGTTACAAAGGTTTCTGTCGAGGTGGCCATGAACAAATCGGCACGTTTTGTAGATGCAGGTGAGACTATTCCTGCCTCCCCACCGAGTTTTTCTATCGCTTCAAAAGAACTCGCCACACTTACCTTGGATAACGATGATGAGGATGAGGATTGGACTCGGGATGAAGTCAACGAAAACATGGAAGCTGGAAACCAGCTTTCACCACCCAATGGCTTGGGAGGTCGTCGGGTCAGTCCAATAACCCAGGGAGCACTTGTAGAAGCCACCTATAGTGATTCCACGAACGGTAATCATTATGCTGAACGACCCAAGAGCAATTTATTCGACTGGTCTGAACCATGTACATCGGAGAAAGATCTACTGGGAAGTTTCTCTCGACCTAGGACAGCACATGTGAAACATATTGCTCTCAATGGACGAGGTGGACGAACTGTTGGGCGGAAAGGCCCCACACCATTGCATATTAGGAGTCAAAGTGTTCCTGTAGTTCCTGATCTCAACAATCAGCGCGACCACACGAAATTGACACCAAAATTTGGTACGTGGGGTTTGGGTGCGAAAGGGGTTAGTGAGGACTGGGATAACGATTTCGACTTCGAATCTAATGATGAAGGTGGCCTTGAGGACGGTAATGATAATATCGAGAACAGTGTCATGTTCGTACCTCCAGCAATCCAAGCAAGCCAGGCCAATGTCGTTGGCCATGTTGGCCAGATTCGAGAAGTCTGCTTACTCGTCGAGGATCTCAAGAGGTTACGTCTTTTGGCTCGGGATAAGGACTTGATAAATGGACCATCGGCACAGTTGTGGAAGGAAGCTGAAGGAATTATTGCCCTAGCTGTGCCAGACGAAGAGGATCCTACTTTATCACCTCCCCATTCCCCTATATCTATCTCCGTCAGTCACGGCTTTAACGAAAAATTCATCGATCGTGGCCCGGGCAACGACGATGTCGCTACCCCAGATGTACCCATGGAGGTTTTGAACCGCTTTGGGAAACCATCCGGACACGTTTATGACGGTAGTACTGTTCGAAGACGTTCGGTATTTTCACCCGATGATGATATCTTTGGAGCTGGGACTGTCATTCATAACCCTCCCACCAGAGATGGTTTGCGTCCTCCGTTGGCTCCTATTCGTTCTTCAAGTGCAAAGACCGCGGCTGAGGTTGCTCGGACGGTCATGGAAACGATGCATCAGCATCGCTCTACTTCGGATCCTTGGCTATCAGAAATGGCTGAGCAATCTTCAAACAAAATGCCGTTTGACACAACCAGTCTACGTGACTTGGTTCATCGTGCCTCTGTTTTGAGTCGAAAACTGGCCGACATCGTTCGCGAAACCGACGGTACTATCCAAAGTCCAGTGTCTACACCCCATCGCGAGTCCAGCCCGGCCTTCACTCGCGTATTCACAGACCCAATGTCGTCTCCTCCAAAACACCTTCCTCGAAGTCATAGCAACAACTCTATGCTGAGCGGCTCAATTGATTCTTCACCAACAAGAAGTTTGGGTCAGCGGATGCATATGATGACTGTTGTTTAACACATACCGTTCCATCACATAAAATAAGTGTTTCAATTAGAAGAATCCTTCACGCCGACACGACTTCTTGTACATACACAGGGTCGATTAATACTGGTCTTAATTTCATTTCTGCATAGCGACGGGTTCAAGCTTCCATAAAACGTTCTATTACTCACATTTTTCCTTGCTAATGGCATACATTTCCTGTATCTTTTTGCCAACCAGGGAAATGCTCCTTCTAATGGCACGCTCCTTTCATACCACAGTATTCATCAATAAGCATATGTCATTTTAGTATGAATGCATTGAAGACATAAATTCTACGACGAATCAAAATATCATAATGTTTTTCTTTTACTCTTTTTGCTGCATCTACAAATGCATCAACGGATTCTCACAAATATCCACATCAACACATCAACACGAAAATCCGAATGGATCGCCAGGAAGTGAGCCAAATTCTCGTTCCAAGGTTTCTGTGGAATGTCTTTTTCTCTCACTTCTTGGGTCTTTTCTCTAATTATCCTTCTACTTCACTTCCACCCCTAATTTTCGGCGATAAACATCAAATGGACAAACACAGCAGTGTACCTTTGGCGGCGTTAAGGATACAGATAAGAGAGTTGGTGACCCTGTATGAACATGTTATATCATTGTACGAAATGATGAGGAAGATCAGATGAGATGAGAAGAGTTGGGTGGCTCTTTCTGAAGCAGGCTTTGTTTGAGTCAGGGGTTTTCATTTCTTTACGTCTTTTTTATTTCTTTTATTGCGAGGAATTTGTATGCATTGCAAGTCTTCGATAGTTATGGTTCTTGGTATTTGAGATAGCAGCAAAAAGCGGGGAGTTCAGGCATCTTTTTTACTCTTTTGCTTTGTGGAATTGGAAAGGAATTGTGGGAGCTATGGGTGGGCGTTGAAGATTGAATAGGGAATCAGAGTGTGTGGATATTGGGTAGTAAAGTAGGCATTGTGACAAGGGCAAGAAGGACTGGGCATGAGGTATTTGTTAAACCCATGATGTATATGTTCTATGCATGTTGAGAGATCGGAAATAAAAGGAACCTTAGGGAAAATCACAAAAGGGGATTAGAGGGAAATGAAACAGATATCTGTGAGCATAAAAGGAATAGGATGAGAAAGAGTATCAAATATATTAAAGCTCTAAAGTGGCTTACTGAAGCCGTTTATATGAGATTTTATGAGTTGATTTGTGAGATACTCGTGTGTGGTAATAGTACTTAGTAGTAGATATAACCATTCATATGTGAGTCTGTGTCTACCCTCACTTTCACCCTATAAGCAAAACCTTCAAAATCTCCGACAGTATCGTTAAGATACTAACTATCATCAGTTTCTATAAATTCATCTTCAGCAATACACTCATTTCCTTTCTTCGTCTTTATAATCAGTTTATAATATTTATTAAATATATTTATCTACTAAGTAGATAGATATCTCGTTCAATCTTATTTTAATCCTTGATATAATTAATATTATTAAATTTTAAATTAATTGTTTTATTTATATTTATATCTATTTTAAACGATATTGATGTAATTAAATCTTATTCGATGTATGGAGTCAGAGAGTTAGAGAGTTGGGGAGTTAGTGCTGGATGGGGAGAGTTTGAGATTGTGGGATTGTGGTTGTGAGGTGGTGGTGATGGTGAGGTTGTGGTGGTGGTGATGGTGAGGTTGTGGTGGTGGTGGTGGATTTGATTTATGATTTTTGAAGAGAGGTGGGGGTTCGCCGTGCGAGTTTGACAATTTATGTATACAGAAGATTATTGTTTGAGGTTTTATTAATGGTATAAGTATAATTATTCACTTGAGGGTGTAGATCTTCCCCAGGGGGGTTAAAGATCTATGTTCTTTGATTCGCAATAGATAGATAGATCTAGAAGGGTGGCGATTTGTGAAAAGGGAGTATAATATGCGGCTATAGGTAGGTAGATATATATCTGAGATGGGGTAGATGTGGTGGTGGTGGGTTAGTTTTTGAGAGTGTTTTTTTTTATGGGGAGGAGGTAGTTAGAGGTTATGTATTTAGTGGGAGGGGCGCGGATTGTGTTTAACTATGAGAGGAGGAGTAGTGAATAAGGGTAATATGGGGGTTTGTGTAGGGATATTGTGTGTGTTGATTGTGTCATATAATTTTATGAAAGGAGTTGATCGGTTAAATTTAAGTAAGATCTTATGTTTTGATCTGGATATTGATATATGTATAGGTATTTAAAGTTATCTTTAAAGTATATTATGTTAATGAGATAATAACCGAATCTTTAATAGAGATTTTATATTTTACTTTCATTAAATATAAATTGTATAATAGAAAACTATAGAGATATCTTGATATTCTCCGATCTCGTACCCCTTTTTCCTATTCGCCTACTTTAGTGAGTTATTTGAAATTGGCCTCTTACCATAAATTAAAAATATATAGAATAGCCACAAACATATTTATCACTATCCTCACAATTTGATCTTATATGACTTCATCGATATCAGTATCAAATCAACCAAAATTCCACATCTGAACCCTTAAGTATCTAGTTTACAAAACCCCGATACAGTCGACCGAGCTTGAAATCAAATTGAGAACTCCATATAACGACGTCGAATAAGTCCTATGAAATTCTTCATCCTGCTAAATAACCAACTATTGTAAGATTGATTTCCCAATGATCAAAGCCTGTTAGGAGATATATACAAGCATTTCCTCATCTGAAACATTATTGTCACTAAAGAAATTAGCAGGATATCCACGAATTCCCTAGCAGAAATCTACAGTTTAGTCTTCTTGATATTTTCCACCGGGTCATTCGTGTATTCTAGTTATAACGACTTGCACTTGGTCAGTTGGGCTTGCCTTACTCTTTTGTCGACTCCGTTGGTGGTGTTCTAGCAGTTGTGAGAAATTCTTGTTGAGGCGTCTGCGCTGGCACCAAGGAGGAATGTGAATGATAGAGTTTTAATTGCGCGTATCCTGAAGGGATTGCAATTTCTGTTATGGATGATTAGTTGTTTTTGTGGACTTTGCCGGTTTGGATATTGGACATAACCCGTATGGTAAAGGCTGTGAGAAGAAAGTGCAGTAAAGCCTTAACTGTAATGGATTGGTTGGAAATGAATATGGGTGTGCACGTGTACGTGTGTCTGAATGATATTTTGTTTTCACAATAGAATTGATGATTATTCTTATAAGACTACATTTTCATGGCCTGCTAAATGCCTCCTAGGATCATATAGAAATGAAGGAGGGGTTCAATGGTGGTAATGCCGTTGAAGCACTTTGCTTTTCGCGGGGTTGTGCGAGTAAAGAGGTCATTTTAAATGGTAGATCTTTACGATGTGTTGACGATGGCTTTTAGAACTCAAGATTTCGTAGTAAGAAATGAAGGAGGAAGATCACTTGACTCGATACTATGAAGTAATTTGCTTTTTAGCACGATTGGATTTGTAGAAAGCTCTGCTCTAAATGGTTCATCTATACGATATGTTGATCATAACCATTTGCGCTGCATTCTTTTCTTTGCCATCTTGACATTGTGGAGGTGAAAGCAAAAATAGACGTAGCATGTTTCCGTAAACTAGCTATACAGTTTTAAGAATTCATAGTTTAATCTTTGGTCATCTGGCATTCCTACAATGTTTATAACCTTTATAAACACCATCAGTAGATATACAGACTCATAAAACGATGTATCTACAATACTTAATCTTATGCTTAAGTCATAATGAAAGGATTCATTTAATCATACCAAATAATGACAGAATTTTCTCCCCAATGTAAAAGAAGAGAGTCAAGGGATCAAAACTCAAGCGAAAGGGGTTGAACTTTGACCGAAAACTAATTCTCGCCTAAATTCCTCTTTATGATGACACTAAAATATAGGGTTAATCTTACCTTTGAGAAATCATACGAGAAACTTCATTATATTTGGTATTGAGATCCAAATTTTGGAAGGAATATAAAATTACATTTTTGGATATTAAACCCTTAATGCTGGTTCTTAGCAGTTTTTGTGATGTTGGAAGTTTCATCTTCGGTAAGCCTATGGAGAAGCCTGGTGGTCACACCCTTTTTATATCTCATTTGCACTAAACAAATCAGCATCAATCGAACGCAATTGTCCCCAAAGAAATTGAACCAGTGGTTGTTGTGATACTGTCGTCGACGTCCAAAACACGTGAAACCACGCTAAAACGCGTGAAATTTTCACCCCCTTCATCCCTCCATTACGAGGGAAGAGAACTCAATAACGGGGACCACCCAATCGAAATTCCCAGAAGTGATCTTAGGCACTCCATGCCAAGTGAACCACACTGAACAAACCCATGAAAGAGACAATAGCCCGCCATTCATCCTTTCCAGTCCTACCCCCTCCCAACCCTTCAACTTTCAAACACAACGCAATACCTTGAGCTCTGATGATCCATTCAAATCACCAATCAATCGCCCAACGTTCCAATTCAATAAAAAACGAAGACGACAACCCAGCCACTCAGAACCCCATATCAACTCACCAAAAGAAGCTATCCAAAAAGCTAGAAGTCTACTCATTCTAGCTGCCTCCCTGGAAGAGGATACCGAAGAACAATCGAAAGTCCTAGACTTAATCGAAATATTTCGTGAATATCTTGAAAAAGGAAAACTCACAAAAGCCTCAAATATCATCATATCACAAATCTCCCATCTAGAAAATGCCACCAAACGGATCGAAAAGCAAGCCAACCATCTTTCAAACCTTCCCAGTCATATGATCCCCCCCACAATAAACGCCCCTGGAACCAAAGCCAGCTATGCCACTATCACCAAAACCTCAGGAGAATGGAACCTAGTTACAAAGGCAAAACCCACAAAACAGAAAACTACAGAACAAAAGGAAGAAGCCCCAAGCAAACGACTAATCCTCATCAAACCTCTTATTTATCAGCCACCCTCTTTTACACCATTAAATACAAGGAATAAAGTCAACGAAGCCTTCAAGAAAGCAGGAATCAATGGACCAGTCATCTCAACCATCACTACTACAAGGAGCGGCAATTTTATACTAACCACTAACAGCCCTTTCAATGCACAATTCCTGATGGAAAAGAAGGAAATCTGGGACAAAATCCTTGATGCCGAAAGAATACAAATCGATAAACCCTGGCATAAAGTCATCATTCACAAAATCCCAATTCAGGAATTCTCAGGTCTGAAAGGTATGGACCTAATCAAAGAGGAAGTCAATACCTTCAATCCAGGGCTCAGTATTATGGGTACTCCTTACTGGCTTACCAATGCCTCCAAGAGAGCCAAACAACAAGATGGAGCAATAGTCATTGCATTTGCTACACAAAAAGAAGCAGATATAGCTATCCAGAAAAGGCTATATATTGCAGGCATTAGTGTTAGAGTAGAAAGATTCTATCCATCTACTCCTTCATCCCAATGCAACAGATGCCAGGGATTCGGCCATAACGAATCATACTGCAAAAAACCTCCAGCTTGCGGACTTTGCAGTAATAATCATGCTACAGTCGGTCATTTCTGTATAATCTGCCAAGCAAAAGGCAAACCATGTCAACATCTAAGTGTCAAATGTGTTAATTGTAAAGGAGAACACAAAGCCAACTCGAAAGTATGCGAAGTATATCTATCAACCATCAAGAAATCCAACTAATGCTGTACAACAATACTCGCATTCTTCAAATCAATCTAAACAAGAGCCCTCAAGCAACCGAAAGTGCTCTCCAACTTGCTTTAGAACTCAAAATTGATCTCATAGTCATTCAAGAACCCTGGATCCTCTCGAATCCTGAGAAAGACTTCTCCTCAACCAGATCTATTGCCCACTCTAGCTTCTCTCAACTCCTCCCAAATAATCCTTCGAACCTGCGTCCCCGAACTATGATTGTTGACCTCCTGGGATCTTGGCAGCATATGCATATATAGTACATATGCATATAAGGAGCAAACAAAACTCAACTTTTAATTCATTCTTTCCTTTTTGGTATACTGTTTGTTTGCTTTCAATATTTTGATTTCAAAGCACTTTAATTCCGAAGGCCGAATACCCAACCTATTCCTTCATTTTTTTGAATATATGCTCGCAGCTTAACTGCTTAGCTAGAGAATAAGTCAATTCAATCTGATGCTCTTTCTAGTCTCAAGAAACCCAACAATGATCTACATTTCAAAAGGATTCAAACCGCTAGTAGCCCTAGCTCCCAACTCCCCTAATGATCCAGATATTCAAATCATTGATATCACTCAAGGAAAACATACAATACAACTCATCAATATCTACAATGAAGCGGACCAAGCCAAAGAAAAAGGCCACACCATCGAAAGATGCCTTTACAATACCCCTCTTACTCATCACACCATCCTCGTAGGAGATTTCAACTCCCATCACCCTTGGTGGGACCCCTTCTCTAACAAAAGCTCAAATGCCGACCTACTTACCGAATGGTTTGAGGATCACAATCTCATTCTATTTAACGAACCAGGCACGAGCACCTTTTATCGAACAAATATGACAAATCCAAGTGTCTTAGACCTTACTTTAGCCACAGATTCAGTATCTCCCTATATCACTGATTGGCAAGTCCTCCCGGATCTTGGATCAGATCACTTAAGCATTCTCTTTGAAGTAAAGGGCACTTTATCCCGTACAACGAATATAGCTCAGCCAGCAAGATTCAATACAAAACTTGCGGATTGGGAAAAATTCGCGAATACCCTCAAATCGAAAATATCGATATCAACTACCTTAAATTCGAGTGAATACCTTAATATCGCTACCTCAGAATCCAACTCTCTTGATTCCCTTCTCGACAAGAGCCAATACATACAAGTATTGGATGAAGCTGCAAAAGAATTCACCCGAATAATCACTTATTCGGCTGAAACCAGTATACCGAGAATCAAGTCCACAAAAAGAGCTAAACCCTGGTGGTCCCCAGAGCTGAAAGCCCTTCGAAAACGACTCTCTAATGCATTTGAGAACGTCAAGATTTACCCGGAAGACGATATGTTCAAGAAAATCTACCAGTCAGCCAGGAATCATTACTTCCAAGCTATTAAAACAGCAAAGAAAAACCATTGGAATGAGTTCCTTGAAAAAGAGGATACCCAATCCATATTCAAGGCAATGTCATACACAAAAGATATACAAACCGAACGAATCCCGAATATTCGATCCAATCCCTCTAAACTAGAAAATTCTTTCGAGGGAAAATGCTCTGCATTTAGATCGACCCTATTTCCTCCTCCTCCATTCACCCCACCGCCCAATTGGGAAAGCTATAAACAATCTAAGAAATGGGAATGGCCTGATCTCACAGAGAGCGAACTCCTAAACGCGTGCTCTGCAAAAATCAAAGGAAAGACCCCTGGCCCCGATGGGATCACTCAAGATATCATTATTCAAGCGTACAAAGCAATACCAAAAGCATTTCTTCACCCTCTTCAGTCATCTTATCAACCTTGGTTACCATCCTTCTTGCTGGAAACAAGCCACTAGAGCGATACTCAAGAAACCTTCAAAACCAGACTACTCGGCCCCAAAAGCTTATAGAGTTATCGCCCTACTAAATTGCCTTGGCAAGATAAGTGAAAAGAATTCTGGCTCAAAGGCTTAGCTACTTAGCGGAGACTACACAATTACTTCATTACTCTCAAATGGGTGGAAGACAAAAGAAATCAGCCATCGATACAGCAATCTTACTCACTACCGAAATCGAAAGAAATTCAAGATCCAAGAAGAAAACCTCAACTCTCTTCCTGGATGTTAAAGGCGCCTTTGATCATGTATCTATGAACAAATTATTAGATATCTGCAAGAACCTAAACCTCCCAACCAGCCTAATCGCCTGGATCTCATCTTTTTTGAAGGAAAGGCTACTCAAGCTCTCATTCGATGGCCAAATTGAAACCTTCAAACCGATCAATACCGGGATCCCCCAAGGCAGCCCTATTTCGCCAATCCTCTTCTTAATTTATATTCGAGATCTATTCTCAGCAAATTTGATCAAATATCTCTCATATATAGATGATATAGCTTTAACAACATTTTCAACATCTTGGAAAAAGAACATCATCTCTCTCGAAAGAGCAACTAAACAGATATATGCTCTGGGCAAAGAAAATGCTATTTAATTTGATCTAGCGAAGACGGAACTAATACACTTCTCTACATCCAAAGATACGAAGACAGCCTCAATCAAGCTTCCGAACGAGGAGATAATTCAACCCTCAACAATAGTCAGATGGCTAGGCATATGGTTCGACCCTGGCCTCAGTTTCAAACAACATGTCACAATCCGAGCTACCCAGGCTAAAACCTCATTCTACCGAATGGCTAGACTTGCTAATTCTGAAAAAGGCCTTAGTCCCAAGGCAATGAGACAGCTCTATATGGCATGCGTCACCAGCATAGCTGACTACGGTTCAATTTTATGGTGGAAAGGGCAAAACCAATTCAAGAAAATCCTTCAATCCTTGCAAAACCTCGCCCTTCGAAAAATCCTAGAAGTATTCAAAACCTCACCAATAAAACCAATGGAAATAGAAACCGCATTGTGCCCTCCAGAAATAAGGCTAAATGCTGGAATCAAACAATACGCCTTCAGATTATTGAAAATCTCCCCTTCTCATCCTGTCAATTTAATAGCTACAAAGCTGGCTACAGAAAAGGAAAATCAAGATGTAGTTGCAACCCCTCAAAGAAAGCAATTAAAACCTACTCAACTCGAAAAGATCAAAAACTCAATCCAGAAAGACTTCGATCCCCTCACTTTGGAAAGAATTCATCATTTCTACTTCCCTCCTTGGAAGAAGGAAGTTCCATATAGAGTCAATATCAGCAAATTAGGAAAAGAAGAAGCTGCGATGATCCACAATCTGGCTTTCAAATATAGATGCAAAAATACCATTACCATATACACTGATGCCTCATCCACTCTAGAGGGAATAGGGGTTGGGATCGGGATAGTAGTCATCTTACCAAATGGCCGAAACTCATATCAAGAGACTATCAATATAGGCGTGAATCAGCTTGTCTATAACGGTGAGCTTCTAGGAGTTACTAAAGCGATCGAATACGCAAATTCAATAGCTCAACCAGGAAACAAGTTCAAGATATACTCAGATAATCAAGCAGGATTATTCCGGCTGAAAACCCCCTCCGATTCACCTGGTCAATCATGCCAAATCAAAGCTATAAAAGCTGCGGAAGCTATTCAAAATAAAGGAGCCGAAATCTCTCTCAATTGGGTCCCCGGACATACATCTGTACAAGGAAATGAGCTAGCTGATTCTCTTGCAAAAGAGGCGACCAAAATACCATCCTCATCTCACGAAACCAGTTATGCCTCCATTGGAATGGATATAAAAAGAATGAAATCAGAGAACTGGATGGCCATCCTTAACACTAACAACTTTCATCAACCATCGTCAACATATTCAAGAAACTACCCCTGGAAGATCAGCTCAAAAATCAGAATTCCAGGAAACATCAAAAGAAGCACAATCTGTGCTCTGTTCCAACTCAAAATTGGACACGGATACTTCAAATCTTATTTGAAACGATTCGGTATCTCCTCTAATGACAATTGTAGATGTGGGGGAAAGGAATCTCCTGATCATCTTCTGCTCAGTTGTCCTTTATATAAAATGGCAAGGAAAACCCTCAATAAGGATAACCCCATAGTCCGACCTACTATGAAATATCTGCTTCATACTAAAGCAGGAATCATCAAGACCCTCGAATTTATCGAGGCAACGAGAATAGCCACCAGATCATGGCATCTCAATAGAATGCATGAAGAAGAAGAGGAAGAAGGCGGAGAAGAAGGGGGTGGACCGGAAGATTGTGATTGAATTGATCAATTATGGCCAATTTGGTCAATTTGGTCAATTTGGTCATTTTGGTCAATTTGGTCAATTTGGTCATTTTGGTCAATTTGGTCAATTTGGGCAATCACCCCAATGTCAAATTTCATTACATTTCATTTGTTATTCCTCTTACTTGAATACGAGAGTATCTGTAAGGCGGGCTTGGTTCCCTAGTATTAGTTTTCACTTCCCCCATTCAAACATTAGAAGATTGAGGCTTTCAATCTCCCCAACCTGTATTAGCTACGGTCGAATAAGGCCAGCCACCCTCCATTTACTATTGTTAGAAGCCTACAAAGCTCCTAGCCGTCTTAGATAGTCATAGACTCAGTGTAGACGTTAATTTAATCAATCAATCAATCAATCAATCAATCAATCGAGAAGCCTGGTGGCCCAACATCATAGTGACAACGGCACAGTGCTGTGGCTGTGACTATAGCTGCGGCACAGTGTATAGGCATAGCAGGGTAGCTATTCAAGTGCCATCTAAACGTACTTATAAAATGACCACGGATTCTTTACACCTCAAAAGATATAATCCGATACATTTTCTACAAGCCATCTTCGTTGTTCGTCTTTTCTACGCCAGATTAATGAAAGTAATCAAGACCTACGGCTTACTGCTTCTCACAAACGTCAAGACCCTTTTTCTCGAACTCTTGTCGACATTGAAACACTAAATGTACTTTATCTTGTTAATCACAGTATGATATACAAATACCGACTATTGTGATATACAAATAGACAATGACAGAAACAACTCCCGCCACGCTCTCTTCGTTCCCTCAATTAAAGAACCTCTCTCCGGAGCTGCGCAATCAAGTCTAGCCTAACGCATTACCAGAGAAGATAAACACAGCTCCCGACTTCCCATCTTTAGAAAGACATTGATTCGTCAACCCAACCATATAACTTAATATTTATACCTAAAACTAATAATCCCTAATAACCTATACAACTAACCCAACAACAAATCTCTCCTATCGTCTATGAACCATCCCAAGATTTAATAAAAGCATCTTTCAAATTTGCCAACAAACTATCAGATAGCATCAACACAACACTATTCGCGCAATCTCACACTCCCGAAACCACTACTATCATGTACACCTTCATCAACATATTTCCACAATACACTGGTAGTATTCTAGATTAGCTATAAAACAAACCACACCCACCCACCTACCACCTTAGAACTCAAACCCCAAAACCTCCCCTCCCAAAATAGGTCCACTCATCACACCCTATCCGCGCAGAACAAAGTCCCAACCCCAGACAACAAAAATCCACCAAACAAAATGCACACCAGCTATAATCCTACACACTAACTTCCATAAACCAATACTCGCCCAGAGTATCCATTCATTTCAGGATGCAAATTCGGAAAATTCGAACTTCATTTTCATGATCAAGGTATCTTTAGCAGAGAAACTCAAGAGGTGTGATACAAATCCAAGCCAGTAATAATTTTTGAAACAACCGAAGACTTTGCTTTAAAAGCGTCGAACGTCAAGTCTGGTATTCTTTTATACACACAAAAATTATATGCAAGATACGAGCATAGCGAAGAGTAGATACTGGTATGAAAGTCAAAGAGAAAGAGGTATTGATGAAATATGATAAGTATGATGGTGTGAACATCTTGCACTATTACCAGTAATTTAATCGTGCCTTTGCGCCTTGGGATATTAACTACTTCCAACGACGGTGCGTAGGAGAGCATAAATCACGACAGTGAAAACAGCAACACTAAATAAGTCCTAAGCAATGCGTATATTATCGATTTATTCAAAAGTCCCACGCGATGCTAAATTAGACTAAATATGAGGGCCGATGCATTAATCATAATCTAGACCACTAAAAAACGCCACCCTAAAATAGCTCTGTGAAATCGTCAAATTAAACAATCATATCAATTTCCGACATGAATATGATGGAAATCTACCGGGACAGTCCTTTCATATCGCGTCGCAAGGTATTGTATTCCAGAAACACCAAACCCATCCAATAGTGAAGTCCCATATGCGCCTAAATCTCCTTTGTATATCCGGCCAAATCGACGTAGAATAACTTAAATCGTGAATATCATCCGGAAGTACTTGATCCCTTCAATCAACTTGTCAACTTTCCAAACCAGAACCTCCAGCTTGAACAACCAAAACACTCCCTTTAACTCCACTATTAATCAATGATTCCGCCACAACTCCTATGGTTTTCCTCATTTCCTTTCCGCTCTCTCCACTGGCACTTTCTTCCTGAATCAACGCTTTGATCATGGAAGTTTTACCTCTACCTGTAACGATCAAGTCTCCTGCATTTCTAGGACTTTGACCCATCTCCACCTTTGCGTGATGTAGACAATCGGTTAATGGTGTTGTAGTCTTGACATCAACGAAGACAACTCTGTTAACCAGTGCTTGAGGTAAGGAGTCTCGTAATGTGTGTAAAAGGGAGGTATCAGAGGCAGCAGCATTGTAAAGATCCTCAGTGTCCACGCGCTCGGTAATACGTAACCCAGAGCCAGAACTACCACCATGTTGAGAACCGGAAGCAGTAACTGGGCGCGAGCTATGCTTGACTTCAGGAGTCTTTGGATTATGAATAGGAGTGATAAAATGAATAATGGTGGCTGTGATATTACTGTTTTGCGCAAGTTGGAGAACAAAACGGAGAGCGACACGGTCATCAGCACCACCAAAAAATGGAAAGTAAACATGATGACTACGATCCGCGATGGGAGCAATTCTTTCTGCACGGCTACTACTGCGAAGACTGAGTCGACTAGCACTTGCCGAGAGATTGCGGGGCTCTCTTAAAGTCGGTCCACCAAAGCCGCGATTGATGAAAATGGCAATGTTGCAAGTCGCTATCTCCAGCGTCTTTTGGATAAAAATATCCTGAAGTCCGCTAGAGAATGAATCATGATGGGCTTCATTAACCGGTAGAATACTAGGTTCAGTCCAAGGGATGAGAACTAGGTCGGAAAAGTGATCTGATGCTTGTGTGGTCAAAGCTTCAGCGTAATCCGATTCGGGAACAACGGAAACTCCCCCTGAGACAGCGACGTTATTCAATTGAGCAAAGGTACGGAAAGCGTTGACGACGGGATCACGATAGGTGTATTCATCCACTTCGGCCATGACTGAAGATGTACGATCAGTAAGCTCTAGCATGCGGACACCATGAACCTCAAGTGGTTGTTTCTTGGAATCATTCGATGACGAAGGCGGTCCATTCTCATCCACTGTTTCTAACTCGGCTTTCGACCTATGGACTTTGGTAATCGTACTAGTATTATCCCCACCTAAAAGTGCGATGAAGGTGAACAAGCTAGGAAGACTATCAAGTCTGAGATAGACGAGGAGTCGTCGAATTTGAGTAGATTCCAACTTTTCCAATGAGCGGTCAGGGGTATATTCCTCACCCTCGGGATGAAGTCTATTTCCATCCCAGTCTATCTCTCCTTTTTTCCAGGCATCAAGTTTCTTCTGATACCAAGGAGGATATAATGCGGTTGTCAATGGCGTTGTGGCAACGGTTGTGACAAGTGCCATCACGACAAATATGGTGAAAGTCCTCGTGGACAAAATCTTTGCTTGTAAACCGATGTTCTATGGATGTTAGCAACGGGCTATGTCGGCGCTTTGTGAAAATTTCACTCACAAGAACAATCAGTTCTACAAGACCTTTACAACTCATCAAAACACCAATACTGAGACTTTCGCGCCAAACAAGCCTACAAGCCCTAGCAGCAAGCGTGCCCCCAATGATTTTGCCAGAAAATGCGACTACAATAATCGCAATGACATAACCCCATGTAATACCATCGTTGAGTAGGCCGAGATTGGTGCTCAAACCAGACAATGCGAAATAAAGTGGGAGAAGTAATACTGCGACAAGATCTTCAATCTTTTCCGTGATATGAATGGCAAAACCACCTTCATGAGGACATATGAGTCCAGCGAGAAAAGCTGAGACAGAGTTAGTAAAATTCACATGATCCAAGTTTGAATTTGATCTCACCTCCGAAGATAGCGTGAACTCCAATGACAGCAGTAAACCAAGAGGATGTCAAAACAAGCAATATTGTGAGAGCAACCATTCCCTGAGAGGGGCCGTTTTCGAGACTTCCGTTACGTCGAAGAATATATCTAAAAACTGGACGAACAGCAAATACCAAGAAAAGACACCATCCAACACAAACAAGCAACACCCATAGTGCTGCTAGTCCCGATCCGTTATTGACCAGTGCAACGCAAAGGGCTAAAAGGATCCAGCCTGTCACATCGTTTCCGACCCCAGCAGCGAGAACTGTAACTCCAACAGGTGTAGCGAGAAGTTTCAATTCTGTAAGAATTCTGCAGAGAACAGGAAAAGCAGTAATCTATCGTGGATGTCAGTAAACGTCTGAAGAAAATGAAATTGGACTCATACAGCAAGCGCTGTCCCAACGAATAGCATGTAGACAGGGAATGATATAGGTACAGTCCCCGCGTCATGACGGAATTCATTATAAAGACCCCAAGCAACGGCGCAACCCAAGCCAAATGGCAAAATCATTCCGGCCAATCCTACACTCAGGGCTACTCTCCAGTTACCGAGAAAAAGGCGCATATTAACTTCCAAACCAACAAGGAAAAGGAAGAGTATCAATCCGAGATTGGCGGCCATATTCAAAACTGGCATAGAGGCGACAGGAAAAATAGTTTCTTGAAAACCAGGAATGCGCATCATGACTGAAGGGCCTAAAATGATTCCACCTATTACTTCTGCGATAACTCGAGGTTGTCGAAGTTTGGACAACGGGTAATGAAGAATACGACAAAAAATGATGATGATGCCAGCCTAGTATTAAACACAGATTAGCTAGATCCATTCCTGGCGCGCAGAGTAAAATTCTCTTGGCCGAATGTCATTGTTATGCAAATCTGGCACCTTGCAGATTAAATCTTGAGTAAACCGCATGGCACTCTCCAAAACAACCACACGTTACACCATAATGCATGCCCGAGAAAACGAATATCATCGGGAAAAGGAGCCATACCTGGATGATGAATAGAACAATGGGATTTGAGGGACTGTAAACTGTAGGATTGCCTCCCTCCAAAATCCCACCTTGAGGAGTGGCGCGATTTGTTGAAGTAGGGCTGGCAGAACTACTAGCTTTGATGACGGTAGTTGCAATCGTCGAAGTGACGGTCGCAATCGACTCAGTCAAAGTCGTAGTAAGGGTCGCCATGATGGCAAGTAGGGCAAGCTGAGGGTTGTTGTCAAGAGGTTATCTTTGAGGTGAAATCAACATCAAAGAGGTGGAAGGGTGATGAGAGAGGAAAGGTGACTGATAAGGTTTGAGTTATTAGTACTAGTGCTCAGACGTCAAGGTAGGCTAAGTCTTGGTTATTGGGGTTCCAAAATGGGATAGTACATTAATAAATGCATCTCAGGTACATACAAACAAAGAAATGAGGGGATATAAAACTACCTTTTTACATATGAAATGTGCAAGGATCTAACAGCATCCTAAGCTTGATGATCCAAATGTTTGTGAGTGTATGACAGCTCTTGGCTTGCAGAATTCCTCTTGGAAAATTGGAAACATAATTGATTGGAGGGAGGAATTAGGGTAATCTCGAAGATTGCTAGTGAATAGTTTACAAGTTTGTTTGGAAATTAGCGTTAATTATAGTATATGAGCAAGTGAGCAGGATGTGAGAAAGAATCGATGGATGTTTGATATGGCGGGGAAGATAACCCTTACCCAAAAATTCCAATTTCCTGAAGTCGGTTATCACAAGCTCATGAATTGTATTGGCTACGTCTCAAACAAAAAATGGACAAAGCCCTGCAGATTGTGAGAACATCAATCTTGAACATCTGGACCTTGCAATCAATTGATGCAATCAGCAATTAAGTAACCAATCCCTGATCAAAGCAATTCCTTAGGCCACTTAACCGAATAAACACTGGGTGGTGAAGGGGCTTGCAAAAAGGTAGTATGAGAAGGAAAAGAACTTGTTAGAATCTCCCTCCTATTGGGTAGGTATCGCTATGTGGCATTTTGATCTATGCCCTTTCTGTCGGAATCCTACCTATTTTCTAAGCCTAGGACTCAGCCACTTGAAATAAATTATCATATTTTGCGCATCACATCGTGAACTTAATTGCATGTGTGACCCACGTGTGATATCTCCCATCTCAATCTTATATGTGTTGACAAGAAGAAAGCAGAGCAGTAATTACTTGATTCTTGGTCCTCATGATCACATATCTGAATCGTTGCGAAGCTTGTTCTTCGTAAAGCTTAAGGGGGAGAAAATGTATCGATGAGCATGGCCGCACCGTGGCGATAGTAACTCAAGCCAAGGCATTTAAGCCTCAAAAAAGAATCTTTCATTCCTTCGGGTTAAAAACGCCCAAGTATCGCGGCTCGCTCGCGTTCTCGTCAGTGGGGTGCATCGTGAGTTGGGGCGAGAGCTCCAATTTCGCATATCCCATAAAGTTGTATATCAAAAGCCATCGCAAGAGTCTTGGCAGATTCGTTACTGTCATCACAGGACGAAAATTATCCTATCAACGTTTCACCTCATCGTACTCCAGTACAAAGCTGAGCTGTTGTCCTGCAGGAATGGACAGGAATAGATGGCAACGACTAGCCAGCAACAGTAGGAAAAACGATTCCCTCATCCTAGAGAGCAATCTTTCTATCCATATTTCCTGGGAATGACTAGCATGCCGCGTATCGTCGGTATTTCAGCTGCCTTTCTAGACAAGTTTATCCACATGATCGTTCTGTATAACAATCGGGCTTCTGGGCTTGTAGAAATCAGGTACACATTGAAGGCTTGTTGAAAAAGATACTTCTGGAGCTGGCAAACAATATATGGGAAAGGAAAGTTCCCAGCAGTAACTTAAAGGAAGTCAAACATCGGGTACCAATACAACCACACAAGTGCGGGGTATCATATTTGATAGAGTAGCCAGCTAAATGCGCCTTTATCGTGAAACATCTGGTTGTGTGGTCACATAGAAGCCTCTGGTTTATTTGTTTTTGACCTTTTCAATGCGGTGTTGCCAACGCAACCAACCGCATGATTGCTTGGGACTGCACCATATCACTAAGTGTAGATCATGTAGCATCTTGAAGATCTGCGAGAGAACTGATATATCGGCTGCAGTCATTTTAGAATCGCAGAGACATTTCATAGAATTGTTTAGGTATTTTTAATGAGTAGCCAACTTTTCTGGGGGTGGACTGGGTATGACAAAGGTAACAAAGGTTGCAAGAGGACTTATAGTTGCTTTTTTTAATTGTAAATTTCGTCATGAGGATCTCGTGGGAGGAGCAGTTCACATACCATGTTGAGTAGGTCGGAAACCCCCACGTCTTACACACGTCCACAGATCTGAGGGATAATTCGGGGATTAAATGGAAAGCTGAGATGTGCGACCACACCTTTATGCTGAAACGCCAGATTCTAGTGACACCAAAGGTATCACAAAATAGCGGCCCAAACTAGACAGTGTAGTCTGTCTGCAGAGACGTCAAGCATCATATCGATGTTCAGCCTTTGAATCAATTTTATATTGTTCTTAATTCAATGCAAGCGCCAAAACACGATACATCAATGTATTAAATCATCACACTAGAGGCTACTGAAAGACCTAGCACTTAGAGTCTGTTGATGACTTTAATACTGTACGACCTAGTGTTTATTTCTGAGGCAAAGGAGAGGCAGCTCGCGGGAGAAGAACATGGGTGTGCAGCAGTTCGTATACGCAGGTAGAAATACTAAAGGCATGGCTTGATATACCATTTTCGTTTCAAAATTGTATGATTTTACATGATGGATCCATCACCCGCGTAAGTATCAATGCGACTTCATTTCACACAATGTTACTATAACAAAGTCCTAGTCAAGACCTTAACTCACTGAAATCAACAGCTTCACTCTTCCATCATTCACTTCTGTCACTTCTATCACACTAGATACACAATTTCCATCACACACTATGAATCATCTACCTCATCATCTCCTTCCGCTCTAACCCACAGAATATCCCTCTCCTACCACAAAAGAAAACATCCCACCCCCTACATGCAAACCCCCAAACCTCCACCCCACAATCAATGACAACCAATCAAACTTCTCAGACCATAGTTTCCTTCCTCTCAAGACAAAGACAAACAAACACCGCTCTTCACTTTCTTATCCTAATTATCCTCACATATCCAATCTCGCTTCATCTCATCTCATCTCGCTTCTCCTTTTACTTTGTTGATACTATTTATTACGGAGTATGGATCCTTTAATTCATAATTTCACATCTTCACTCAAAAGTCATTCATTCATTCTAATAACTGAGAATCTGGATGTTAGGACTTGTTTCTAGCTAGCCTTTGTGATTTTGATCTTGATCCTGAAGGAAATACTTGTAATTTTTATCATATAAACTTATATAACTTACTATGAACGTGCAACTTCCCAAGAGATATGACTACATTACATGATCTAGCTGCCTCTAGTTATACCACTACATAGTATCTAACTAATCCCTCCAGAACAAACCCCGACTTTTCTGTAAAGTCTCCCAGAAACATCCATCTAACTCTTCTCAACCCATTCATTCCTGTGAAAGCATTCGCATACGGAGGGAACAAACTTGAAGGCTGCCACTTCCGCCAATGTATCATCGTGAGCTACACATACCTAACGACCAATACCATTTTAGTCCATCCGCTCCCATGACTTTCTCGATCGTTGTTCTCGGCCTATCTACATTATGCATCACAATCTCAACTTACGGTATCGCTTAATTAAAGGTGTCTCTTCATCATTTCTATGCAGAAGATGCTCAGTAATGAGCCCGGACAGTTTGCCCCATCAATTTGTTTAAGGCTCTGGAAGAAATAAGAACGCGAAGGACGAAATTCTCCTCGGTGATTAAACGCGTCAGGATTTAACGCTCATGAATATTGGATATTGAATATGTATGGATTAAGATTTGTTGTTACCCTAGCCAATGCACATATGCAATCTAGAAGAAATATATCAACGACTAACATTTGAAAGGCTAGCAAGTGTGTAGCAGAATGGGAGTGTGAAAGTTGTATACCTTAAAAGAACGAGTAAAGAAGATATCTGATATTCGAAATTACATTCACTCTATTTATTGATTCATTCACTTCCCTCAGGCATCTGATTACTGATTGATATTATATTTAGTGAACAAAACGGTGTGAGATTAAAATTCCTGCAGCAGGCGAAGTCCGGTCGATTAGCTAGTTAGGCATACGGCCAATGGCTCCCCGGGCTAGGATCACAAACTTTTGAATCATTTTATTTTTTGAACTTTTAGGTAACTACGCAGGTGCTTAAAATCTATAAAAAAAAAGTCTGAATATATTCAAATCTTCTTCTCAAGTTACACAGATCGTGATAACATTTCCCACATACCACACATTCAACCAAATCATATCAAAGATGGTCGTCAAAGAATATGTGACCTATAACCAGGTATGCATGCAGCAAAACAGAAGCTCAAAAATGCCCCTCTGACCTCATTAATCCTACCCCTCCGAGCAAAACCACACACTGAGAATCTTCCAGGTCCACAAACTATGTCAAGAAGCCGCACCACGAATTCTCGATGAATTTCAACCTCAACTCATGATTGCTATTGGTGGTGGTGGATATGTTCCTGCGCGAATCCTCCGGTCGTTTTTAAAACAGCCCGGAAGTCCTAATATTCCTATCCAAGCTATCGGGCTCTCGCTATACGAACAGCTTCCTTCTACACACCCTTCTTCGTCGAATACTCCAGGAGAGGTTGAGCAATTGGGTACAAAGGTTACGAGAACTCAATGGTTGGATTTGAATAGTTTGGGTAATATGGAGAATTTGGTGGGAAAGAGGATTCTGATCGTCGATGAAGTGGATGATACAAGAACCACTTTGGAGTATGCTGTTAAGGAATTGGAGAAGGATGTCGAGCTTGCTAGACAAAAGTTGGGTGGTCAGGGAGAGAAGACTGTTTTCTCTGTCTTCGTATTACATGTGAGTAACTTTCTGGGTTTAGATATACATCTTTAAGGAGGAAATTCACTAATATTTTTGCGTCAACAGAACAAGAATAAGGAGAAGAAGGGTACTCTCCCTGAGGATATGTTGAAAGATAATAGATATCTCGCAGCAAGAACCGTGGAGGATGTATGGATTTGTTATCCTTGGGAAGCGCAAGATATTGAGGAACATGATGAATTGGCTCGCAAACAAACTACTCAATAGAATTTTATCTCATAACTTCAGTGGTTCGAAAATCGAAACAAAGTAAAATCCACATCCTTGGCTTTGTTCCTCGACCTTTTGGACGAACATTATAGGAGTGAAAATTACATGTGGTGACTGGATTTCTACTCATCCCCTCGTACCGGGCGTAAAGCGTCTGCTATACCTTCCAAACTCCTCAGAGTAGGAATATATCGTGATGAATTCGCACTCTTCTGTCATTCTCACAGGAAATTTCATGCACCCTCTTATCTTATCTTAGCGCTCAAGCCTCGAAGGGCACGGCGGGGTAATTTTGAATACCACAGAGAGACTCAGAAAGGCAAGTGGATGACGGGAGTGGATGCGACTTCGGTGAGCACGCAACTATGGATGATAAATCTAAAATACTTCCAATCGTGACGAATATCAGCTAATCGTTCCCATGTAATATGGGTTTCGTTACGTATGAATGCTCCATTCGTCAACCGATAGTCGCAGAGTGGGTATTGGGTTCTTAATATATATATATAAGCTTCATTGCGGCACTTCCGGCTTCCGGTATTGCAATTGCTTCTATCTTATATTTTGTATCTTGTATCTTATATTATAAATATCTGCCACTAGTCATCTCGCTTTACTTACCCCTCCAATCATGGGTGAAGTTCAGAAACCAAAAGAACATATCTTATGTCTTCTTCCTTTTCCCGAAGATCCCAAGCTTTTGGATAAGCTTCGTCAGAAATATAATGTAGAATTTACATATAAGCAGATGTTTTTTGGGGTAGGCAAGGCATTAGATCTTGCCGAAGTCCCGGATGGTAAGATACACCTTCATATATTCTCTACATGCTGCAGATCAGATTCCTAACCATCTCATTCGTTCCTTCTCCAGAAACATGGCACAATGCAACGATACTCGTTACTCTCTCATCACTTCCGCCTTCAGCGGAAAAAGCCAAAAATCTCAAACTCATCCATCTCTTCAGCGCCGGCACAGATCGATTGCGTGAGACGCCCGTGTGGAATGAAACGGAAATCCCCATTACGAATTCATCCGGTGTGCATGGACCGCAGATATCAGAATGGGTTATCATGCAAATCCTCAGCCATTCGCACAGGGAGAAGCTTATGGTTGAATGGCAGAAAAAACACGTATGGGGGAATTATCAAGAATTGGGCGCGATGAGAGACTGCGTGGGTCAGAGATTAGGTGTTTTGGGATATGGTGCGATAGGGAGACAGACGGCGCGGATTTGCAAAGCTATGGGTATGGATGTTATAGCATATACGGCATCGCCCCGTCCTACGCCCGAATCGAGGAAAGATAGTGGAAAGTATATCGTTCCCAATACTGGGGATGCAGATGGTACGATTCCTTCTGCATGGTATTCTGGACTCGATAAAGCTAGTTTGCACAATTTCCTCAAGCAGGATATTGACATTCTGCTGATTTCTGTTCCCTTGACGCCTGAGACACGTCACTTTTCTTTCTGCTGCCGAGTTTGAATTCTGGGTTCCAAGACAAACGCTTTCATCATAAATATTGCGAGAGGTGGTATTATTAATCAGGAAGATCTAATTACACATTTGAAGAAGCCATTGAGTGAGGGAGGTTTGAGGGGTGCTGCATTGGATGTTACGGACCCTGAGCCATTACCTGAGGATAATGAGTTGTGGGCTTTGGACAATGTGGCTATCACACCGCATGTGAGTGGGCTAGGGACCACGTATGCAGAGCGGAGTTTTGCAATCTTGGATGAGAATTTAGAGAATATAGAAAAGGGAAGGAATTTGATTAATTTGGTTGATAGAAAAAAGGGGTATTAGATTTGACAAAAAAGGCTTGGGAAATTTTAGACACAAAATAACTCCAAGAACTGAACCATGAAGTGACTTTGGGATTTGAAGCTTGAAGTAAATATTTCGGTTTTATTGGCAGCTTATAAAGGTTTAGAGATATCCTAATGAGCCTGTACAACACCGCTTGCATCTGCCTGTGCCGTGATTCTCTTCTTATACGCCTGCACATCCCCAGGGAATTTCTCCACCGTTCCATTATCGCAAACCCAAAGACTCGTACATACCGTCTGCAACATCGTAACATCGTGACTAACCATCAACACACCACCCTGGAATGCGTTCAGCGCTTGACTCAAGGCATCCATAGCTTCAATATCCAAGTGATTAGACGGTTCGTCAAGAACGAGAATGTGTGGGTTTTGTAAAGAGAGACAGGCGAATGCGACACGGGATTTTTGACCTCCGGATAGAAGTTCCATCTTTTGTAAACCTGTCATACCAGTGATACCGAAGGCGCCGAGGTGGCGACGGTATTCTTCGTCTGTTTTTCCGGGGTAGGTTTTGGTCATGAAGCCGACGGCACTGGTGGTTAGATCGAGGGCATCGACGTGATGTTGAGCGAAGAAACCGATGCGGAGTCGAGGGTTTTGGGAGATGAGTCCTCCGGTTGGGGAGAGCTTTCCGATGAGAAGTTTGAGGACAGTGGTTTTACCGGCTCCGTTGGGTCCGACGATACCAATTCGAGAGTCGAGCTGTACGTCTAGGTCGACGTTGCGGAGGAGAGGCTTGTCGGGGGTGTAGCCGAAGGACACGTCGGTCATTTGGACGATTGGGGGAGAAAGCTTTTCTACTTCTGGAAATTTGAAATGGACTGTATAAACGGATTCGGGGGCTTCGAGAATTGGCATCTTTTCCAACTTCTTGATTCTTGACTGGGCTTCTGAGGACTTGGCAGCGTTGTAACGGAACTTGTCAATAAATGCTTGGAGATGAGCACGTTGCACCATTTGGTTCTCATATTCTCGTTGAGCTGTCTTGCGGCGTTCCTCCTTTGTAGCATAGAAAGATTCGAAGTTGGCACCCTTGTAGTAATCGAGACGTTCGGAATGTTGATGAATGATATCGGTTGCAACTTCGTTTAGGAATGCTCTGTCGTGAGATACTACCAGAACTGTACTTGGATATCCTTGAAGGTAGTTGGCAAGGAAAGTAATAGAGGGAACGTCCAACATGTTAGACGGTTCATCAAGAAGTAAAAGATCAGGTTCACAGAACAGGGCTCTGGCCAATGCGAGACGCATACGCCAACCTCCGGAGAATGTCTTGGTAGCAAACTGTTGTCTTTCAGGAGAGAAACCAAGACCAGCCAAAATGGTTGCAGCCCGAGATTCAGCTTTGTCGGATTCCATCTCCGCAAGCTTGCCTTGAATATCACCCAAGGTCTGATCGAGACCCTCACGCTCTTTGTCAAGCTTCTCTGCTTGTTCAGAGGTATCAGCCATCGAGGATCGCTCTGCTTCCATATCTGCAAGTTGCTTGGAAATTTTAACTTGCTCTGCAAGTAAGTGTTTCCGCCATACGTCAGCATCAAGCACAGCTTGCAACGCGGGCGTATCATCTCCACTAATTTCTTGCTCGACGTGAAGAATGGAAATGTGGGTAGGAACGGCCAGTTCTCTCCTTGCCAAAGCTCTCAATAGAGTAGACTTTCCGATACCGTTCTGACCAACCAAACCATATCTTCGACCATAAGCTAAGGTCAAGTTTGTATCTGATAAAATTCTCAAACCACCAATAGAAACATCGATATTGTCCACTTTGATATCCTTGCTCTTTGTCGATTGACCTGATCCTAATTGCAAAGGATTGACAGCCATGAAGAACTCTTCATATGACTGGGCATCATCAGGTTGATTAATAAGTTTAGAAGCCTCATATTCGACGGCCTTGAATTCCTTCTTGCTTTGTTTGGCAGCAATCTTTCTCTCGGCTTTCTCCAACTTCTTCCTATCAACTCTAGACTCCACTTTTCTAACATTTGCGGATTCCAAATCAACACCTCCAAGAGAAACACCTAAAGTAGACGACATGTTTCTTTGAGCCCCAACTTGGATGGCTTGGTCTAGCCGTTTGGCAGCGGAAGAAATTTGCTTATTTTGTCCATTACCATCAAATTTTCGTACCCATTTGTCCACTAGTTCATTGATCTTTGATTTGTTTTCTGGACTTGGATCACCAGAAGCTGATAGTAAGAGCGCTGAGATAGAAGCAGCTGCTTCTGATAATGGAGATGGGCCATTTTGGTCTGCCTCTACATATGCATTTGATGCATGAGTGAGGTATCCAACAGAATATTCTGATACAACTGGATCAATATTAGGTAAGAAGGTCTTTATTTCTGCTTCCATGATGAAAACAGTTTCACAGAAAGTAATGGATGAGTTAGTACTGTCAACAAAGGGACTCTATATATCAACTGAGAGATATCACGGTCTTTGATGCGAATTGCCTCATAAATTCGACCCGCAGGTTTGATTTCACGTGATTGAGAATGTTCCGTCGTCCGACGTACTAACCTATTGAGTAAAATTAATCCACACTAGTGTTGTATTTGTTTACCGATTGCTCCTTCCTAGCGGTGAACAACAAACTCCACTATCCACAAGGACATCTCAGCAATCCTTAACCTCCTACTTCTCTATCTACAACCTCGACTTTTCAATATCCAAATTCTCATACCTCAACTCCTCAAAACAAAATCCTAAATCTACTTTCAATATGCGTGAGATCGTATGTATATCTCTCTCTTCATCTACAGCTTCTACTGCTCTATTCAGAACGCGTCGACTTTACCCCTGAAAAGCACCCCACTATATATTTTTCAAAAGTATCAATATCGCTGACCAGGTAACTTTTCAATCTGCAGGTTCATCTTCAAACCGGCCAATGTGTAAGTCAACTCATCGCAACCCATTCTATCAAAATATACTGATGTTCTGCTCAGGGTAACCAAATTGGTGCTGCTTTCTGGTACGAAATCTCGACTTTGCGAAAGCTCTGCCGCGCGACAACCTCAGATTCAATACTAACATGATATAGGCAAACTATCTCTGGTGAGCATGGTCTTGACGGCTCTGGTGTGTAAGTAATACTGCAGTTCATTGCCATGTTTTAAACATTTCTGACATCGTTTATTTACAGCTACAATGGAACCTCCGATCTCCAACTTGAGCGTATGAACGTCTACTTCAACGAGGTATATACACACAACTTCAGCAATACGAAGGGCATTCGCTAACATTTCCAAGGCTTCCGGCAACAAGTATGTTCCCCGTGCCGTTCTCGTCGATTTGGAGCCAGGTACCATGGATGCCGTCCGTGCTGGTCCTTTCGGTCAACTCTTCCGCCCAGATAACTTCGTTTTCGGTCAATCCGGTGCTGGTAACAACTGGGCTAAGGGTCATTACACTGAGGGTGCTGAGCTTGTCGACCAAGTTCTTGATGTCGTTCGTCGTGAGGCTGAGGGCTGTGACTGCCTTCAAGGTTTCCAAATCACCCACTCTCTCGGTGGTGGAACTGGTGCCGGTATGGGTACGCTTTTGATTTCCAAGATCCGTGAGGAGTTCCCAGATCGTATGATGGCTACCTTCTCCGTCGTCCCATCGCCAAAGGTTTCCGATACCGTCGTCGAGCCATATAACGCTACTCTCTCTGTTCATCAATTGGTCGAGAACTCTGACGAGACCTTCTGTATCGACAACGAGGCTCTCTACGACATTTGCATGAGAACCTTGAAGCTCAGCCACCCATCCTACGGAGATCTTAACCACTTGGTCTCCGCTGTCATGTCCGGTGTTACCACCTGTCTCCGTTTCCCTGGTCAACTTAACTCAGATCTCCGAAAGTTGGCTGTCAACATGGTTCCATTCCCCCGTCTTCATTTCTTCATGGTTGGATTTGCTCCTTTGACCAGTCGTGGCGCACACTCTTTCCGTGCTGTTACTGTTCCAGAGTTGACCCAACAAATGTATGATCCTAAGAACATGATGGCCGCTTCCGATTTCCGTAACGGTCGTTACTTAACCTGCTCTGCTATCTTGTAAGTTTGTCATATTACCCGTCTGCAGCTCTATATATACTAATCGTGTGCAGCCGTGGTAAGGTTTCCATGAAGGAGGTTGAGGACCAAATGCGCAATGTCCAAAACAAGAACTCTTCCTACTTCGTCGAGTGGATCCCTAACAATGTCCAAACCGCCCTTTGCTCCATTCCTCCCCGTGGTCTCAAGATGTCCTCCACCTTCGTCGGTAACTCGACCTCCATCCAAGAACTCTTCAAGCGTGTCGGTGATCAATTCACTGCTATGTTCAGAAGAAAGGCTTTCTTGCATTGGTACACTGGTGAGGGTATGGACGAGATGGAGTTCACTGAAGCTGAGTCCAACATGAACGATTTGGTCTCCGAGTACCAACAATACCAAGATGCCTCGATCTCTGAGGGAGAGGAGGAGTACGAAGAGGAAGCCCCAATTGAGGGCGAGGAATAGACGTTTAATGCTATTACCTACTTTGCTTCTTTGAAGAAACGACGGACTGGTTACTGATCTTGCATTAGTGGCAACACGATGTCGAATCACATTTATTCGTAGCAAGGTTGATAATTTCTCGGGTGTGGGTTGTTTTAGTCTTTTTGTTAATTAGGAGCCAGTGGTCTTGAGGGCGTAGAGCGACTATACATCGTCGATACCCTATGAAGTAGTTCATCTTGATGGATTAAGAAATCAAGATAGTTTCACAAAATTGGTGCTCTTGCAAAATTACACGGTGAACTCAAACGTGGTAATCGACCGTCTTGATGAATATTACACAATGCTCCCAAAATTT
The DNA here is from genome assembly GCF_000146945.2 of Sclerotinia sclerotiorum 1980 UF-70. Classification (NCBI taxonomy): domain Eukaryota; kingdom Fungi; phylum Ascomycota; class Leotiomycetes; order Helotiales; family Sclerotiniaceae; genus Sclerotinia; species Sclerotinia sclerotiorum. Next base: position 1,755,084 of record NW_001820831.1, read on the forward strand.
CAACAAGGTTCTAGGTTAAGCAGATAAAGCTTCACATTTCTATTTTCAAACACCCGCCTTCATCCATCTACCTAACTATTATCTCTTAATTTCAGCCAACTTAATGCAAGTGGTCAATTGAGATGACTTCAATGCTCATGGTTTTAATGCGTGAGGAATTTCAATATCCAGAACTAACAAGATTGGCAGCGAAATCGGATTAACAGCTGCAGCAGCGACGAAAATTCTTTTCTAGTCTCCTGATAAGAACTTCATGTCATGAATTTTGGTCAGGACATTCCAATTGGCTATCTCCTCTCCCACAGCCACATCTGACAGGGGAAATGGTAAGGCTGGTAATATTAACTAACTTTATTTAGTTATCTTAGTGGCTGGTGGGGTGAAAAAAATTGGTCTGATAAAGAAAGGAAGCGCGTAGTTTCGACCCCGACCCCACCATAGTAATTAATTAATTAATTAACTATTGTTGTTGTTGTTGAGCCCACCCCCTCAATTGACTGCACTAAAACCAACATTACTCATACTTGTAAAGGGATATAAACCAGTTTTCAATTACAACCTGCAAATCTACTCATACAATTCTCACATACACAAACTTCAAAATGGCAAAGGATAAGGTAAGATTGTTCTTCCGAGTTTCATGAATCATACAAGAGCAAATAGAGCCTGAGCTGATGTATATTGACTCCAGGTCTGTCTCGCCTACAGTGGTGGTTTGGATACCAGCTGTATCTTAGCTTGGTTGATTGAGAAGGGATATGATGTCGTCTGCTTCATGGCCGATGTTGGTCAAGAGGGTATGATATTTTGCAGTTTCTTAAGGAAAGTAATATCTTGCTAATAAGAGAACAGAGGACTTTGAAGCTGCCAAGGCCAAGGCTTTGAAGATTGGAGCTGTTGCATGCTACGTTGAGGATTTAAAGAGGTATGCAAGCATTTTAGTCTTTGTTTGAGAATAAATCTAATATTGTATCCAGAGAATTCGTCGATGAGCTTTGCTTCCCTGCCGTTCAATGTAACGCCATCTACGAGAACGTATACTTGTTGGGTGAGTCACACATATCATATACAAGAGGATTTAAGGAGGGCTTGAGGCTAATGAGTTTGACAATCAGGTACATCTCTTGCTCGTCCAGTTATTGCTCGCGCACAAATCGACGTCGCCCAAAAGGAAGGATGTATTGCCGTATCTCACGGTTGTACTGGAAAGGGTAACGACCAAGTTCGATTCGAGCTCGCATTCTATGCTCTCCAACCAACCATCAAAGTCATTGCCCCATGGCGTCTTCCAGAATTCTACGAACGTTTCGCTGGCCGAAACGATCTCCTCGAGTACGCTGCTAAGGCAGGCATTCCAGTTAGCAGCACAAAGGCCAAGCCATGGAGTATGGATGAGAACTTGGCACACTGCAGTTACGAAGCTGGTATCTTGGAGGACCCAGATGTCACGCCACCAGAAGATATGTGGAAGTTGACTGTTGATCCATTGAAGGCTCCTGATCAACCAGAAGACTTCACTCTCGTTTTCGAAAAGGGTCTCCCCAAGAAGCTCATCACAAATGGTAAGACCATCACTGACTCTGTTGAACTCTTTCTCGAAGCCAATGCTATCGCTCGTCGTCATGGTGTTGGACGTATCGATATTGTCGAGAACCGTTTCATCGGTCTCAAATCCAGAGGATGTTACGAAACTCCTGGTCTCACCTGTCTCCGCGCTGCCCACGTTGATCTCGAAGGTCTCGTCATGGACCGTGAAGTCCGTGCTCTCCGTGATCAATTCGTTACCTACAATTACTCGAAGATCCTCTATAATGGTCTTTACTTCTCCCCTGAACGTGAGTTCATCGAGGAATCTATTGTTGCTTCCCAGAAGAATGTCAATGGACAAGTCAGATGTCGTGTGTATAAGGGTACCTTCAGTGTATTAGGTCGTTCCTCAGAGACCGAGAAGTTGTACGATGCAAGTGAGAGTTCTATGGATGAAATTGGTTCATTTGCTCCTGCGGATACTACCGGCTTCATTAGTGTTCAATCTATCAGATTGAAGAAGTATGGTGAGGCCAAGGCTGCTGCTGGTGAGAGACTATAGATAGATCTTGTCACCTTGATGGCTTGAACTTAGTCTGAGTCTCGGTTGGGATTGAGACACCCGGAAAGTTGCACAATCGCACCAACTGCGGATGGAGCACTGATTGTTTTCGATTCTCGGAGTGCAAAGGGGGATAGGAATATGATAAAACCAAAATGCTACACAAAAGTCGCATATAAATGAAGATAGACCAGCTTTTTCTTGCCAGTGCCGCTTCAATTCATGAAGTTTGTTTGTTCCAAGAAAAGACTTAATGGTGATTATTAATAAATATTAGATTCAGGACCTAGGTGATGTATTGCGTTCGCTTAAGTTGAGCATTCCCCTTTCTTCGCCTGGATCATTTCATCTGACCTCTCTTATATCATCACATCTCGTCTCATCCCGTTTCAAGGTTTTAGATACATGGCGAGGTGTACAATAATGTATGCATATGTATGCATGCGAGATGACGGCAGAGAACTATTTGGGGATATTGATCTTCTGGGTGGATTTTGGAGAAGGAGGGGGGAAACATCATTTTGAGTAGGTAATGATGGATAATAGAGGGTTTCCTAATGGGGATTGTAATGCATTTTGCGCACGGTTTGTGTTTGTGTTTGGTTTTGGTTTTGGTTTTGGGTGGGTGGCTGGGTAGGTTGGTAGTTGTAGGGCGGATGGGAATGGGATGAGATGTTGTAGTGTGTGGTATGTGGTGTTTTTTTGGGGGGATGTATATGGGCGTAATATAGATTAAGAGTTAAGGTAGCGGAAGGATCTTTTCATGAAGAAAGGAGGAAGAGGAAAGGCGGAAGGATGTATATGAGATGTTTTGTTGGCCAATTTTGTAGACTAGTTGGTCATTGGGTGCGGATATTTAACGTGGTAAAATGTATACCCGATTGCAATCGCAATCCAATATCGCTCGAGTATACTGTCTGGAAAGAAAGATAGATACAGCGTTCATAGTATTCTACTAGCACTTCATATTTTGAGTGGGAGGGAGGGTGGGGAGCCGGTGTTGATGTAAGATTATATGATGTGGTGGTTTTTAGAGGAGGTAGGTGGGGTGGATGTTGGGATGGATATGTATGACGTGTGGATGGTATGGTATAATATAAATCGATGTATGTATGTGTTCTAATATCTGGTCAGTGAATTTGGGTAAGAATTGATGGGTTTTTTGCTGGATTTTCCTTGGATTGTTTTTCTGGGAGGGGATGAAGAAGAAGTGGGTGAGAGGGATGGAGGTGATAGGTGTATATATAGATATATGATCAAGACGATAGTATTTAGACATAAGCTCTATTAAATTAATTATTATATATACGAATATGTCCTTTTTCAGTCTTTAATACTTTGTGAAGTAAATATATCTAATATGTAATAATACAGTGATAGTGATAGGGCTTATATATAAAAAAGAAACTCAAGAGGCTTTTATCATCTGTTCCTTAACTATGATATAAAAGTTCTGTATTATACAGAGTATGTTTTCTGTGTATATGATGATGGGGGCAATCCGTCAAATTTCCTTTCTTCCTTTCTTTCCTTTTCCTTCTTTTCTCGACTCACTTCAATTGAGTTCTGATTTGATTAATTTTAATCAATAAAAGAAACCAATCTTCGAATCACCAATCCTAGACTACGAATTGGATCGAAATCGGAGATATATCAGTATTTAGATATTCAAATATCTAGTGTATGGGTCGCAAAAGCGATTTATGGAGAATATAATATACCAGCTACACTATAAAGTGATATTCTTACGTAGCATTACCTAGTATATACATGATAGGGCTTGATGGATGTATAAACAGGGCATGGGATGAAGAGATTGAAGATTCCCGTGTGGATGTGTGTGGGTGGGTGGTATTTGCAATTGGTGTTGGTTTGGTAACACAGAGATATGAGCGGTGCGGTGCGTCTTCTTCTGATTTGGGATTTGTAGAATCAGAGTAAATAAGATTTGGAGATCAGATGATGGGGAAGGAGAAGGTGAAGGGGAAGGGGATGGAGAAGTTGGGATTGTGTGGATTTCTATTTTGTGCTTGGTTGAATATTATTGGTTGGTTTATTGCTGATGTTGAGACTGATGCTGATGGGTTTTTTCTTTCCTACATAGGTACTTGTTTGTTCGTATTTCACAGCTAGCTGTAGCTGTAGCATCTTCAACTAGATGTTGTGGCTGTGGTACTTAGCTACTATACTTTAGAGTAATATTTATCTGGCTATAGAAAAACACTCCATCTCCACCTCAACATGAAACAATTCCCGAAGATATAACCCATAGAGCGATATAGCCAGACAAAATAATCTTGAAGGAATAATAACCACAAAAATAATATCTAAAAAATAAAACAGGAATAAAAAAGACACACCAATCCCCTATCTTACAATTCCAACAATCACAACAGCAAATGAATCCTCAACTAATTCCAGAACAAACTCGTACCACCTACCCATCCTCGCACCCACTAAGGCGCAAAGATCGAGTACACATATAAGCCTACCGGGTATCTCGTACCTGCACGGATAAGCGGACACTTACATACATACATACATACATCCGGCACCGGTACTCGTACTAAAGAGCATCAGATGAACAAGCAGGCAGGTAGGTAATTAAGTAAGCGTGAAGGACTCGTACCTGATTGAACCTTTAAAGCGGTAAGATGGTTGGCTTAATTTTGGTTGGCTTTGGTTCATCGGTTTTCAGATATGATACGGTGATACCCGTCTTATTCTTACAGCGTTTGTGATAGATGCATAGTATGTTGCTGACGGAGTACAGAAATCTGCAGTGAGCTTTTCTAGAAGTTTTCTATTTGAGTTCGAATTCGAGTTATGTATGCATGGTTGATTAGTAAGGATGAGTTAATTAATTAGTTAATATGTTTTCTTTGGCGGGTTCTGTCCTATAGCATATAGGCTAAATGGAAAGAGAGGGTTTGGGAAGAAGTGCTGGGTAAATAAATGACTTTAAACGGATCGGATGGATACGTAAGGGAGACACTATAGTGCAGATGGGGGCCGAGTAAAACGTGGTGAGGAGTGCATATTGTGACGGAGGAGTACATGATGCATTTATTTGTTCATTTATTATGCGTACCTAGGTACTGTAGCTTGCTCGTATAATAGTGGAATATACTCTGCAGAACGAATCTTGGACAGTATATTGATATACACAGTGACATAGTACGTATTTGTACATGACCTCATAACCTAATAACCCCCCAGGAAAAAAGCAACAGACGGACAAATAAATCATATCAATCATGGAGAAAAAACGGCACGGTAGAATTGATCTTCAAACAAAAAGTATGCATGGAAATGCATGAAAATGGGGAAAATCATCTATATGGAGTAATTATCGCGTGGGAATTGAGATATATAGATAGATGCCTAGAATCTAGATTTATATTCTGGAGACGAAACGAAACGATCCGTATACCCGGAGACTAAGGACAGAGCAGTGAATAATATTATTCATTAATGGGATATTTTTTGAATTGGGAGATAGAAATAAAATCTAGATCTATCTGTTTATTTGTATATATGTATGTACTATGTGCGGAGTATTTAGTACCTTGTGGTTGGCGAAAGTAGAAAAGTATGCTACGCTAGGTACCTAGCCGATGAGCTCATGAATGAATGATGAAAGATTCGAAAAATGGATTGAGATATTTACGACAATAGTTAATTCGTAATCACTTACTTTCTTTCTCAATAAGGCACAGCAGTTCGTTCATTCATTCCAAGCAGCCCTAGCTAAGAGTCCTCTGTTCTTTATCGACTACTACCTACCTAGGTACTAAAACTCCAAGCATCAATTCCAACTTTCAAGAGTCTATGCCGTAGATCCCGAGACATGGGTCATGTTTTTCATATTGTTCATACACATACATATTAAATCATCAAATCATCAAATCAACAGATACTGTATAGTATAGGAATTAAAATTCCTCCATAGATTTCAACAAATTTTCTTTACCTACCTACCTAACTTAAGTTACCCGTGTACCCGTGCGTGCCGTTTGTGGAGAAGTAAGATACCTACGGAGCTAGTAGATACCCAGAAAGGTAGGTAGGTAAGTAGGTAACTTCAATTGAGACATCTCGCGCGAAGGAGCTGAGCAGAGAGCGCGAGACGAAATGAAATCAAATGAAATGAAATGAAAGGAGACGAGACGAAAGGAATAATAAATACCTAGGTAATAATTGTTATAGAGTTATGGAGCAGATGGATTATTCATATTCACCGTACGTACTCGGAATAGTTGATACATACATACAGTATAGTTTAGTATAAGTATAGTACGACGGATGGCTACGGGGGGTAGTATTTTTATTTGTATTTGCATGGGGCAGTAGTAGCAGTAGTAGCAGCAGTATAAACTATAAAGAAGCGAGATGAAGAAATGAAGAAAGTATGTGTATGGATATGGATATGGGTGTGTGGGTGTGAATGAGAAACCTAGATATTAAACCAGGGAAAAACGTGGAAAACATTCAGCTGTCAGGGATCTTTCGACACATCCATTCATCCATCCATCTACAGATTCATTCGACAGACAGACAGACACAGGAGAAAATCATAATTTTAGATACCTATGGGAGGGTAGTATTTGCGGCGTAGAGCACGAGGGATACAGGGTTTCTATTAAGTGTGTTAGTGTTAGTGTTAGAGTGACCAGGGATCCACAACCCACATAAGCGGTAAAAAAAATAGAAGGTTGGGGGATTTTAGAAGGAAGGAATGGGTTTTGGCTTTCTTTGGGACTAAACCGGTAGGTATGTAGACAGGTAAGTAAGATCTCAATTCACAAGATGCCGCATACATAGGATGTAATACTATAATATGAATGAATTACTGTTTCTAGAATGGAGGATGGAGAAAGGAGGAATTACTGGGTGTTCAGTCGGGGATACTTTATGTAGGTACCTACCTAGGTAGTGCTTATTGACAAAAGGCGTGGTGGGTATACGAATACTACATTGCAGCATGGTAATTAATTACGTCGTTGATTGAAGGGAACTTAATACATATGTAGCTAGTAAATGCGATGAAGGAGTTAACAAAACGTTATTGTCTTGGAAATTGATAGAGACACATGTGACAGTCTGTGTATCCAATTTGCGGGATGAATCCTTCTTCGAAGATGCCTTATTTAGGGTTGTACTGTACACGCGGAAGGAATGAGGCCCCTTGTACTTGTGTAAACATGGCTAGTTACAAACAAATTCGGTCCGAGGTAACTAATGTCTCAATCATTGACAGTGTCAACCGCATTTATTTGTGACAAACGTGAATGCGAATTAGGATATTCCATCATACTTCCAGTCCAAGATCTTCAACGGGCTCTCTCTAAAAATAGTGGATCATCCTCCCTAATGCATGAAGAGATCAGACAGGGTAAGCACTTAAGTTCGGGTGATATTTAGTATTCATCAACCAGTCATTAATATGTCAGCAGAACCTCGTGCGAGCAAGGATCGAAGCGGGGGTGGGTATATGGTGGCGCGATGAGATTGCCGCCGAGGACACAGTGAAGGTTAGTGATGTATTTACCGATCCGTCAATTTCTATGATACATTGCATGACCCAAAGAACCAGCCCAGCCAGCTCTGTCGCTTTGTACGGATTGCTTCATCTATTCCCGAACTTAGATTCGTGTGACCTTTTTCGTTTGGATCATCTCGATATGGCGTATTGATATTCTCTTTGTCTTTTGTGGCGGATATTGACATGATGGCCAGGGAAAAATCCCCCTCTTGGCTACCGAAGAAGCTTATTTGTGTTAGTAAATGTGACATTTGATGGACTGACGGGAATACCTTCGCATCATGATGCTAAATCTTTTGATATTCTTTAGATTCAAAGGAGTGGCATCTTTCATTTCCCGCCCTCTATAAGTGGGCTTCAAATCTGCCCATTTCACAAAAAGGAGTGAATGATCTACAGGGCCTTTGAAGTCAAACTCCCAGCTAATAGTACTTTGTTCTCTACCATTAGGACTTTTGGGAAGCAATTCATCTTTGATGATGAAGGTGTATTGTTTTTGATCACTCTTTCCGAGATCGAGTAAAATTCCATCAAAGGCCGTAAGGTCCCACTACAGATTCAGTTGTTAGCTTAGAGTCCAAGGTCAATTGATAGACTTTCCGCAGAAGTGTCTCGCCACAGAATTGCCTAATGCGTATATTTATCACTACTGTAGAGATGAATAAGCGCTTGCTTTCTTCTGCATCGATTAAAGCGTTTTAGTATCCATTCAACTCCACAAACAAGGGGTATTTCCCGGCCGCCATGAGACACCGATCTGTGTCTGACATAGTAATACAGCTTTGTACTTAGCCGTATGTAGAACAGAATTTCGTAATAGTCTAACGGAATTGGAAGCCATGTACTAGTGTAGCATTCTAGATTGTGTATCCAAATATCGCGGGTTGCCTTGAAACACGTGCGCTCCATGTTCTAACCGCATTTTGACATTCAGAAATTGCATTGGAAAGGTATTGAAAAGATCGAGTAAATTTCCCAACTAGAACTTAACGAATGTAACGGTATATGTCTGAGAATGGGAGGTGGCTGAACAAATAGAATGCAACCAGCCCCTTTGGTGATATCAAACTCTTGATTGGAACTCTGAACATAGGAACATGGGAATAGAATCATGCTTCATTTTACAAACTTACAGTATGGTCTGCAGTGGTTCTTTGGGATGCGAAACCTGCACCTCCGAGAGTCTTAATATCGAGGGTACCACTGAATGTAGCTACAGACGAAGTTGAGCATTCGAGGTATGATTGGGAAGCTCCACCCCTAACTCTATCATCACTTGAGGTCCAATCGAGAGCCGACCAAGGCCTTGAGAAATAAAGCATTAGTATAATGCTGTAGAACTGCTTGCATGGAGATGTGATGCTCACTTTGACCCGCCAAAAAGATCCATTAATAGAATCGAGGTCGATTAACGTCTGGATTTCTAAACAATGGGATGATCTAAAGTGCTCTATGTATCGTATGAGTCCGTGATACTCTAATAGTAATAGCAATGGTGATGGCGATTAGGATAGTGATGATGATGTTGATGTTGATGTTGATGGAGGCAAATGGTAATGACGTTATGACACTGGGGAGGATGGAAACTTCCGTTCCGTTATGGATCAACACAAGCTGGCAGAGATACCTCTAGCCTTTTGGTAAGGGGATTAGCTCTTAGACAACTCACTGCATTGACTTGTCGAAATAAAAGGATTAATTTCAAATACTGTCCCGTATAGATTATCCAATGATTTTGAAGTTATCCCCAGTAAGATCTTACATGAAAAATGTAGATCTTACAGTATAATCATTAATCATTAATCATTTACCAAGTCTTCGGGTCTTCATTTCACTAAGCGCGTTTTTTTTGACCTTTGTAAGGAAAAAAGGAATTCCGATCCGTGCGTCAAATCAAGCAATTGGCAATTGTGGGGTCTGAGATGTTTTGGGTACACTCGGACTTTGTGGTCTGTTTTCTTATTTTTTTTTTTCAATACTGCTAATGCTTGATCTAATGCTTGATCCAACAACACTACCAACAAAATCATAACAAACACCAACAGTAGCACTAATACCTCAAGGATCATCACCGTTAATTTACAACAACACCATGCATTAACCGTTCGACTGCGGCGACTGGATATTAGGAAAGAGCTCATCCATCGGTCGTCAAAGAGTATAACCCGAGTTCGCACGGAAAATTCATCACAGATGGATCTTTCGAACGAGAAGCTCTGGCCTTATCCTTCCGTCTCCTTGCTCGAATCATGATGGCCCCCAACCCCGCGGGGTGTTTAACAGGTCCGTTAGCCGATGATACACACTGTTTGGACGGAGATAGTAGGCCTTGCAGATCCAGTCTCGGTCCCGGTGTGGAGATAAGAATTGTGTATGTTGGCGGCTGTGAATATATCTATTTTGAGCATGGCATTTGGTGCATGGCGATGAGATACCCACGCAAATTATATGACATGTCACAATGCTATTGAAAATATTTGGAATGCGAGATTTAGAGAAGTCATTTCCAGGTTTTGCTATACAAAAGAATGAAAGGAAAAAAACACTAATCGTACTGGGTATTTACATTAGGATCGTTCCTTCATTTCTACCAGCAGTAAATCAAACTCCGTACACTCCTGACTCCCATTGATTTGTTCCTCCCAGATCTTCCCTCATTTCCAAGCAATGCCCAGATCCCATCTAAAGCGAGTGTCGAGCACTTCGAACTCTGTTTCACATATCCCAAGCAAAAGAATCAAATATCCTGAATCGTCATTTTGAGACCCTCTCTCATATATGCGTCATCATGCGTGGTGACGGAGGCATGGACAGAGGAGTAGTGGGATATTGGTATCCGGACTCGGAACATGTGGTAGAATGCTCGTAAGAGTGTGATAGAGGTGGCGTCTGCATATATCTGTTAGGACCCAAACCAAGTGGCTTTGCAGCTTGAGGGTGCCTTACATGAGGATTATCATAACCGTGATGTGAATGAATATCGATTGCTGGCAAGCCTTGGTAGCTCATATTGTAGGGACTCATGGTATCTTCAGGTTCCCGCTTGATTGCGTCGTTGAAGTGCATCATGGAAGGTAAAGTCACTGGCACTGCAGGTGCCATGTAATGCTGGTATGCTTCTGATCGTTCACTGTCGGAAATGGCGCGATATGGCTGTGAATGTGGGTATGGTGGGTAGGAAATATCCTCGGGAGCAGGGTATGTGTGATATGTGAATAGAGGTGGTGTTCTAGATCCATCACGATCGAAATTTTGAGAGAAGATGATCTCGTCATCGCTGTGCATGGGAGGTGTGTATTGGCTAGGCAAGAGTCTTGGAGAGACCTGTCGTTGCACATTTTCTGGGCTCCTTCTGTATTGTTGATTCTCGTTGCTGCGCTCTGGTTGTTGATGGAGCTCCACATGCGCTTGAGGTGGGGAAGCTGAAGAGGAACCGGCTCTGCGCTCGAGGTCTTCGAGACGTCTCTTGAGCTTCTTGCCTAAAAGTAAAGAGTTAGTGGCCGTTGATGATTCAAAGCTATGACAGAAGAACTTACGGTAGTTTCTTTGAGCAATACGATTCTGAATTCTTCGGCGCTCAGCAAGATCGGAAATCTTGGTCCAGTCTTCATCTGGATTGGCAGAACTGCTGAAAGCGCTGCTGGTGCCGTGAGTTGTCATGTGTCTGGCGGTAGTAGACGTAGAGTATGAATAGCTGTGTCGAGACATGTTGATAGTTTGTTCAAAGTAATGGAAGGGTGCTGATGGATGATCAAAGATAGAAAGGTGGAAGATAGAACTTGAGCAGGCTTGGAGGATCTGAAGGACTGTTGCAGCAAGGTCTTGAGTTGCGCCTACACTGGGGAGCATTCCTTGATATATATGTGAATGCGGGATAACCAAACTGACGCAGCTATACGGAATTCTCAAACCACTTGGCCCCGAATCCTGGCGCACCTCTTGCTCAGCTACACTACAACACAAACGACGAAACCCTGTCCAAAAACCCTAGAAGAAGAAAATGCCCTGCAATTACTTTCGATACCCTGCACAGCATGCCCCCCTTGCAAGCCACTTTGCACACCCTGTTCAAAACGGCCGGGAGGTGCGCCGTGCAGCTGGGGCAATCGATTCTGCCAGAACGAACACACACCATCCCATAGACACCGAGTCCAAACCTAAAAAGGGTACACTCATCCACATGCATATGTGAGGCGCACTAAAGATCCAATTTCGTGGTCAAAGTCTCTCAAATTGGAATTGTGGATTAATTAAGGACCATTAATAGATTTCCGCCATATCATTCACATCACCAATGTCTATCTCGTAAAGCAGCACCAACCACAACCAGCCAACCATCGTCACCCACCTCCAGCCGGAATAATCATTCCAGAAAGATGTGTGTGAATGTGTGTGATGGAATGGAGATAAATTTAGAAACATTTTCACTCTGATGAACTAACAATTTGACTAACTCGACTAATTGACTAAAATTCATGATTCCAGAGATAGAAACATTTCAAACAAAATGTACAGGAGGCAGTAAAAAGACATAGTATTAGTCCCTATTATTACGAAGTATTACTAGCTCACCAGCCCTATGGCAGTAAAGATGACCGACCACACATTCATTGTCTGGGTATTGATGAAGCACCAACCACAGGAAAAGCTATTTTGAAGCCTTCCTCGAACCATGAACCATGAACCGATGAACGCACCAACACAATACACAATCTACTACTAACTAACTTCCTTCTCACTGTCCATTTAGACTTACCACTTCCCCATATTGGTATTCTCCTCGTTCTTGTCCCCATGGTGTCAATGTTAATTTTAGATGTAGACCTAACAGCTCGTACCAGCATCCAATATTCGTCTCGTAGGTACGACTGTAATGGATGTGTAATTAGTTTACATACTGCGTAGTGACAAGACAAGACAAGGCAAGGAATGTCTAATGGTTAGCAAGGTAAGTAGCAACGGTGACAATCATCTAATCGGGCCCATCTATCAAATCGCTCTAAAATGGTGTTATTGGGTTATTGGGGCAATGTCTGTACATTCGTGACTTAGTCTGAGTACCAGCCACGATATCAAATCAATTCCATGCCCAGGTCGAGATAATTATCACATCACAGTGCATCCGTCTTGTCGCATAGTCAAAAAGTGGTTGCCTGAAGACCTTTCTCGGACCATCGGACCCTGGCACAAAAGTAAAACCTCGAGAGCGATAAACGACACGATAGACATTAATTCACTGGATTAGTTACGAGTTTACGGGTTACGGAAGTTCATTATCAGACATATTCGAGAACATCATCTTGGCCATGCTGGGCCCTATTCATGGAAAGCATGGCCTTCTGGACTGGGATTGGAGGCTCCATTTTAGTACATCGGACGCCATGAATGTGTAAACGAAACGATTCCATCACACCTGTGAACCAACGCCTAACTAGTAGCCTCTAAGCCCGTCCTTTACCTTGTTTCCCTTTTACGATGTCTGCTCAAAGGATAATCACACGATTCCTTTGAGGTCGCCGACATTGTTTCTAACGTGGCTAAAATCTATTCATGGCATTTGTAGATGTGAAGCTTTAGGATGATACATATATACAGATATATATAAATATATATATATTTATATATATATATCATCAAGCATTTACTACTATCGCTAGGTAACGATTGATTATTTACAGGGTCGGGTTTTAGGAGGGGTTTAGATAAGTGCGTAGCTTATGTAGGTACGTACGTAAAACTAGGTTAACTACCGGGAAAAGCTTCCCTATAGGTCGGATCTGCCCTCAATGGATTTTAATCACTATCGCCATGCATCACCATGCATCCATCATATATACAAACTCCATATATACATACCTGGTATATATGTTTTATTGTTTTTCCAAAACAGATCCAATCTGCCCAATCTCTACGGAAGAAATGATTGCGGGTGTCGCGATATACTTTCAAATATTCTAACTGGTGTTCACTCTCCATCAAACCCATAAAGCCAAGAGAATTCTTCAGCATCTTGAGATTGACATCGCCGTCTACTGTAATTGCACGATGAATCATTGATTGCGATTTGATCCATCCCAAGCCATATCCCTGCCGTGTCACATCCAGCCCTGGAAGTACACGTGCTTTGTCATATGTTTATTTTATTTGGGCGGTCGATGAGCGAGATATTTGGGGACGAGATAATAAAGTGATTGGAGGATAGACCGGAGGAGACCAGGGAAAAATGGGAAAAATGGGAGAAATGGGAAAAAACCCAAATGTTACTATATTTCCTGGGAACCAAACTCCACACACACCCATCGCACACCCCATCACAACAATTTAAACAACAAATCAAACCCTTGAACACACAGACACCCTCGACACCCTCGACACCCCGACCCCCCCGACCTTCTCCGCCATCAATCAAAGTCCACACCGCAGGAAAATTGGCTGCATGGACTGTTTTCACCCCTGTCATACACTTATCAGCCAATCACCATTGCAAATTCATGCTTTACCGAGCAAAGTCGTAATTCAACGACGGTGAGAAAGTCGAACAGTAGCGGAGTACCACAATTTAATGCTCATGTTACGAAAGGAAAGATGATTAACAAAGCATCCACACATCCTCGCATCTTCCATCCGGTGCGAGCGAATAACGCATTAGATGCCCAGATGGCCTCGTTGCGCATGACACCATTGACTGCTCAGCCCTACCCGGTCGCCATCTTCCCCTCTCATCTTTACAGATGCCAATTAATCCGAAAGTAGGCTTGTTGTGTTGTCTCTTCCTAACATCGTCTGCGGTAGCAACGACACAAACGGAATTGTTTTCCGCAATCATATCATTATCTATCCAACACCACGATGAAATCAATAATCTTAGGCATCAAAAGGGCTTCGAGACCTACTGTTACCAATCATTGGCTTTAGATCAGCTTTCTAGCATGGGGGGTTGATCGAGGCCGAGGTTTAGGATATGGTTACACATGTTTTGCGGTGAAGAGGATTTTTTTTTCTTCGCCATGAACGATCAGCAATGAACAAGAAAAGAACACCATATTGATTCGGATTTACGGCGAAAGTGTTCCAAAGGCTTTTGGCGGAATTAATGCCTTCCTTCACACCAATGATAGGTATCTAACTCCTAAATCCGTATGTATTGGCCAGTGCAACTCGCCAGGAATATTGATAGTTACGAGTCTGTCACTCCCGCCTGCCGCATCTTCCCCTTAATGTTTCCCCTTCATTTTGACAAATGACTCTGGTGAAGGAATTTTCCTATGTTTCTATTCCTATCATTATCCTATCTGTTCCCTTAGCCACCATCGTCGTCAGCAAAGTGCTTGTCTTTTCATGTTTATGACCAATCCATTTTCACTTCTAGATGGGTTAGTCACAGTACCGGAAAAAAAAAAAACTGAGGCCAATATAACTACATCAGACTACCGATCTAGTGATGACTGTTCATGGATTCATAAGCCTATGAAAGCTTACAGAAGCTTGTTCACTACTAAGAACCCAAAAGCCACCTGGGAGAATAGTCGACTGCCACATGCTGTCTCTCCAGCAGCAGTAGCAAGACCATCCAAGCCTCAGGGTACTCTGACCGGGTTCCTCGCATAGATACGTTTAAGGGCTCACCATCTCTAATGTAAGGGCTGGAGATTACCGGTTCCTGAATCGATAGTACTCATCTCATCTCGTAAATCTCTCATCTAACCTTCTAGAAGCGGAGTCTTTCGTCCGACTTGCATCTTTAGCAAAAATCTTGGCATCCGCATTACACTATTCTCTGGTATAACAGAATCAAGTCAAACTCAATAGAAATGTGGGTCACTGAAGCAGCATCGAAATCCTCGTGCGGTATTTTAAAATGGTAAGTCTGCGACGAAACGTTGAATTATAAGATCACGAAAGAGTACTCCGGCTCCAGCCCCTCGGGCCTCTCGCAAAGTGGGTAAATCCCATCTATCGTCCCGAGTCTCACGCCGTGGTGGAAAATGCTATATGGGTGTCTGTCCTCTTGCATTTACCGCGTGGCTCCCAGGATCCCTTTCTTACGGATGACATGATATATGCGGAACATCTCACTCATACCATTCTTTCATTCTTTCATTCTTTCATTCATTCATTGTTCTAGAGTACAAAGTAATATATAAAGTACCCGGGACCCTGGCATCCAGTCATCTATCTCCCTTAGTTTCTTAAAGTCTTATGTGATATCTTAATCCCACACAGGGCACTTACCTTACCTTACTTCATCATCGCTGACGATGGGATGATGAAAACACGTTTCCGTGCGTGGCATGCTTGGGGGGTTCACATCTGTGCGTGCGTGCGTATGTAAGCACCAACTAGCACGCTTTTATTACCAAGCCCCCTTCTCTGCAATTCTTTCTTCCGTTTTCCTTAATCACTGCTCTGTACTGTACTGTACTGCAAGCAACTCGTCGTTTAAAGTGCTGACATGACGCCCCGCTAGGTACCTATACTTTATTATTGGCATACCATTACCATCTGAATACACTGCGAGCACTCCAATACTCCCTCCTAGTAACAAAAGTACCGGGATAGAAA
>NW_001820831.1:1772030-1925297 GCF_000146945.2 Sclerotinia sclerotiorum 1980 UF-70
AATGTGCCTTGTGCCTTGGGATCTTGGATCTTGCACCTTGCACGCGTATGTTTGTCCATTCATTGATTTCGAATTTTTGACCTTGAGCTTTTTCAATGGCGATGTTGATGTTTATGTTGTTGTTTATGCATAAATTACACATCATAACTATAACTATATAAAAATTCATACTGTTTATATCCGTGATCTTCAACCTCTTGTCTTTTTTGGGAGGTACTGTAGATCATGCGTTATTATAGATAGATCCTTTACATGGACGGATACATAACCCATACATATCATATGATTCCCTGCAAGAGCACTACGAAGGAAGAAAGGAAGAAAGGAAGAAAGAACTCGGAGCGATGTGATTTCAAACCTGGACATCCTTCTCGTACGACCTGTGTACGTGAAAATTGGTAATCTACGTGATGGGTCGATAGGTATACTTGGTTGATTGGTAATGAAGATTTTGATACCCTTATTAACTTCCTTATTGTGGATGGGGTTTTCGCCTACGCAGGAGGAGGGCACAGTGTTTTGATTTTTGGTATTTTCGTATCGAGTGTTTCCGATTAAGATGCTCTGGATGCGCAGCACATATGGCTTGTTCGAGGGAGGCTGGGTTTGTGAAGTTTATGTTTAGGGCTTTGGTTTTGTGTGGATTTTTCATTTAACCTATGCTATGACTGGATTGGATTGGGCAAGGAAATTCCGTATTTACGAGAGGACGAATGGGATGGATTGGTTGTTGAGAAGGAAGATTGATCTACTAGGTAGGTAGGTAATTTGTTATGTCGTGACTTTTAAAATTAATCTCGACTCTCTCTTGTCCAGACTCTACTGATCTAGTCTCCCCATCCTTCCTTCTTCCCCACTATTATGACTCTACTCCGTACATGACTATCGTTTAACGTTGAGAATAGACAATGGACTCATGGAGATCAAAAAGCCCATTGTGGGAAAATGATGCGCGACCGTTTCATGCGCTCCGATCGGTTTGTGGCAAAGGAGGATTCTGATTGGCTTGGGAACGAGGGATGTGCGAGATGATATGGGTAACTAGATCTAGATAATTCCTGTAGGGAACAAATGACGATAATGATGAGAATGGGATTAATAAATCAATGGTTTGGGTAATATGTCTAATTGAATCATTGGCGTGCTTTGTCATTCGATTATTCATTTGATTCTTTAGAGTCCATCCGAGGCAGGAATCAATGTAGTACAATCGGCTCATACTGTCATCAACATTACAAATTGATAGGCCATATGAATCCCATCGAGCTTGGTACAAAACCACCATAACGAAAATGCATAACATCACAGACTCACCGCCTTCCAACTATCTATCTGCACGCCGAGGAGTAGATCATACGTCGATTCAATTAATTACTCGACGAAAGGCCAAACGTGGATGATTGTACCGCATCACCAGCATCATTCATACCTCATCGATCATGGATTCGAAAGTAACGTTAACATAACAGATCAACCTACGTACATAAGGATCAAGCCTTCTGGTCCCTGAAGCTTGTGTTCACCAAGCACATAATTTGGTTGCGTACCGCACCGCATCGTACATCACATATCGTACATCGCACATCGTACTATTACGGAGCCTCCGCAGCAAAGAAGCACCGACAATCCCCAGCAACTAAATTAAAGCTCGCCGCGTAAGGCTGAAGAAAAAAAGGCGTGTGTATGTGTGCGTGTGGCATTCATGCGTGCATTCTGCATTCTCCGTTCCTTGTGAAGCCAACCTCTATCTTCCCTATTCAGACGCCGAGTAGAAAGCTCTCGCGAGATTGGTAGATTCATATTTCATATGATCATTTGATATCAAACCCTCATTTTTACCACCCACACATCTACCAGCTCTCATGCAATATCTCAAACCCCCATACTTTGACTTCACCGCCGTCGATCACGCATTCTTTAATTCCGTCGTAAAAGCGTCCAGAGTTTTGTGCGAAAAGGTCGAGGATTTGGTACTTTCACGTGCTCTGCTTTGCCTTACTTTCCTATTCGGGGTATTTAACTCACATTAGACGGAATATTTTCCATAGATATTCTTAAATATGCAACGAACGCTAGGGCTGGAATACGCCAGCCTCGTTTATCAAGCCTGCCTGAATTTCTTTTCTTTTGTCGCTACATACTGGCATTTTTGGTATCTAGGTAATTGCCAGTTAACGAAATTAATAAATGATTCCATCGTTTTGAGATACCTTTCCCTTCGAGATTCAAGACACTACCCACGCTAGTAAATTTCTTTCTATTCCTAGGGATCAGTAGAATGATATGATTATGAATATATTGCAAAATCCCACAGGGTGTGGGATAAAAAAAAAAGAACATCTGTGCCACATTATTGGGGGCTGGTTTCGAAAGTGCCAAGGTCCGTTTTCTGTTCTGGTGGCTCAAATAAGGATAGGGGTGGGAAAATCATATACTCAATTGGGAAAAAACATTTATGGTATATTATCCCGCGAATTTTTCATCCTTGAAAATGAATTATGAGAGATCGAGGATATTCGTATATCGAACCAATCAAAAGTTGTCTTTATCTCTGGTAATGAGGAGAAGATCTACTATCTGGGCAAAGGGGTTTCTAAGTCTTTTCTTCATTCATACTTCTAGGACGTTCTATCTCCGCAATGTCCTTTGCATGTCGTCGTCTCGATGATTATTCATGAACTTTAATTTGATTGCGCGTGGTAAGCACTTCACTCTAGGTAAGTAAGATCTTACTCTTATTTTGATACTTTAAATACATACTGATCTACGATCAAAGTCAAACTTTACCCCCAAGCGCCGCTTAGAAAGCAACTCCATGGACGCTCCACGGTTGACGGCGGGGCCCAACCAAGAGGTCGTGGATCCCACTTGGCGATTGACTTGGGTACGGTAACCCTTTTTATCAAGGTCCTCCCCATAGTATTCATCGCTTGGACCCTGATGATTCACGAAAATCCATTAATCATCATCCCATATGGTGAATCTTTCATATGATCACGGGAATATCCGTCGCTGCAGTGGACAGATGGTAGGAGTCACAGTGGGGAGAGTGGACCAGTTGACCCTTTTCCACTGCTTGGGTTCTTGGAAGGCTCCTTATTAAGCATCTTTGCTATGTATCCATAGATTGCAATATTGGCTCGTGATAACTTTTTCATATAGGTTATGGAGCGACTAAATGCGCTGCAATGAAACAGACGACGGGATTGACCATTATGTTTGATCCATTTGCTTGGTGGAGTCTGGAAGTGATGAATAGGATATGGTGACTATCCCGTGGCCAGAAACGGAACACGGGTAACGGAATTCCCTTTTCTCGCGCGGAAGAGTACTGCCGCGTGAATGATATCGGGACTCCACTGAATGAACCATCTAGTCTTGGTCTTTTTTGAGTCGCCAACTAGGAGCATCCCACACCGAACTCTAAGCATTTACTCTGCAGCCTACTGGTTGTATACGCCGTAGGTAGAGGATGTCGCTCCGTAAACTACGGGGTTCCCATGTACATAAAACCTTATCTCCATCGTCGAAAAAAAACCATGTGAAATACAGGCCAGCCATGTGGTTGCAGAAACTCTGTTTTGGGCCGGGTTGTCGAAACACCCTTGCGAAAATGAAATATGCAGGGTAGAGATACTCCGTAGATAAATAGCTTCAACCAGCTCCCCAATCCAGTAACTCGTATTTTTGCAAAACGGACGTGCTTTAAAACAATGGAGGATACCGGTAACCTACGGCATCTTCTGAATACTGGAGAATCACCTCCAGGCTCGAGATTCTGGACCGCGCAAGTAACAAAACGGCAACGGCTGTGCATTTGCTGCTTGTGATTTTTTTTTTGATTTTTTTTTTTTTTTTCACGTACAAACTTCTGATGAATGATGGAAAGTGGGAAGGGGACGAAATATAGTTAGGCTGCCTCGAGTGGAAACTACTTGCATGTGGACGCGTCTTCCTTTGAACTATCTATGTAAAATCAAAAATCAAAAATTCCCCTACAAACGAGGGGGAGCTCATTCTGTAACCGAGCTCGCCTCTACTCTACGCTATGCTATCTCAATTGAAAATTTTGAATTGTCTCAAGAGTTGAGGTTGAGGTTGAGATTGATAGAATAACCGGATGGGTGGAAGCACAGGTCTAGACAACATACTGTACACAATTCATCAATCATCGTAGACCCTCCCCTCCGAGTCGTCCGAATCGTCCGAGATTCCAAAAGATCCGGAGGTAAGGAGGTAGGTACTCGTACATACATTCCTTGATAGTGATTTCGCTATTCATTCACATCACATAGGTTAGTTAGTTACCCACAAAATGCCAGAATGCCAGAATGCCATGTCTCTAATCCTTGGCGCACATTTATCCATCCATTCTACCAAGCCTATCAACATCTAAAGGTACATGACGTTAAATTCGCATTCGGTTCCCAGCCCGGGGGTTTGCCAATTTTCTTTAATCTAGATTGATCCGAGGAAATAATCTTCTCGATCAAATTCTTAAGATTAATGATAATGATATTGGTGAAAATGATGCCCTTGGGCCTTGAGTCTTGAGATAATTTACAATGAGATGATGCTGCCGAGCCCTGACCCAATGTTTCGGCAAGCCAAAAATTTTAATCGCCATGCGGATGCATATGTATATGTGATATGTGGAGGTAAATGATTAACCATCTGAACAAAAAATACCTTGATTCCATACTGTATCTATCTAGGCATCCATAAAACCTCAAACTCGAAAGAGAGGAAAAAATACGCCATCAAGGTACCAATTGAATGGAATACATATCCCCTTCCCCCAAAATCAAGTTTTTGATCTCAATCTAGCACTACACTGACTCACAGACAGACGGGCTCGGGATAATATTATTGCATTATTGCACCATTTTCTTCGTTCCCGCGGCGCGCAACTTTTAAAAAGCTCTTTTCCCTTTTAGATCCGCGTCACATACGTATGATATGTTCGTAACATCGTATGCCAGGTCGCGAGGCAGGTCAAATGATTAACAAAGTTCCCAGCATTCAGGTATTGGAAAGGGCGCAGTGCATCAACAGGCCGAAGAGCGAAATGTCTCTAATTCGACCGCTGCTTCGAGTAAAGATCTTCAGAAACGGCGGATGATGGGAAAGTCGTGACGGATGGATCGTGGAGTCGAGGGAAGATCATGCCAGCTGGTATTTGATTGCTATGTTTTTGCTTTGCGGTCTCGATCGCTAGATGCTGTAGTGATTCATCGTGCATGTGCTTTTTATTATTGCGTTTCCATATATAATTTCCCATACATACTTACAGTAAAGTAAGTACTGGCTGAGCTCGCTTGGTGGCTCGATTTTTAGCTATCGTGCCTGTGCGGGGTTGTTCGCTTTAGGTCGCTTTTGCATATTATGGCATGGCAGCCTTTTGGGACGGGATTCGTTCCTTGTCGCTTTCTACTCGCCATTGAGGCTCGGCTGCTCTAGACAATCTCCACGCGGTAAAAAGGTTCCAGATATCGTTATGAGTAGTATGGTATGGTATGGTATATTATGATGTGGTATGGTGAAAAGTTTGGTAACTTATTATACGTAGCCTGCTATTGCATGCAATGGGGAATACTTGTGTGTAATAAATGATGTATGTTACATTTATCCAATGTTTGAGGCTCAATCTTCTGTCGCATGCCGAGAGCTCGCTTGGTTCCACTAACTTTTTCTATTTGGCGCGTTAACCGTTGCTTAAAATCGTCGACTGTTGTTCTTTTGTACACTGTATATGACAAACGAAGTGTATCCAACAGTTGTCTGATTAATTTACACGCGCATATCATAATTTTGCATACCCGAAATCGACAACAAAGTCCCGAATTGAGCTGACTGTGTTTTGAACTGCCGATATATAGCTGTAGGGTGGGATATATCGGAACCGAAGTCGGGCTGACTCGGTGTATGATTCCAGAAATCTCGTTCAGTGTCAAATTAGTTTTTGGCTTCAGTATATGTATATGGAGGCTCTTCGGTGTGTATGGGAAATTGTAGGATCTGTACAGCCAAGGTAATAGCTTTCCTGATCATCCCATTTCGTCTTACTATAATCTGGTTTTACGCTAGATGAGAGGCACAGCATACTGGCTAGACAGGGGCCGGAAATGGAGGGGAGAATGTTCTTCCTGCAGAAAGATGATACGATGAGGTGGTAAGGCTCAACAAGGGATTTGAGGTATGATGGGTAACTTCCCCTTCTTTTGCGGCTTAAATGATTTCTACTGCGTGCAATCTTGAGGCTGTCGAGCACTTGCGGTTGTTGTTTTTGATTGATGAGGCTCAATGGCTCTTTGGTTGTAACATTACATCTAGACTTGAAAACGATGTGAAGATGATGAAGATCAATTGCGAAAAACATTTCTGTTTACGCTTTGTAGAACCTTGAAGACCTACAAGGAAGGCAACAGTTTGCGTACCAACGGAAGAGGAAGAAGAAGAAGAAGAAGAAGAAGAAGAAGAAGAAGAAGAAGAAGAAGAAGAAGAAGAAGAAGAAGACGAAACTTTCCTCTCTTTAAGCAAATGATGAAGTGGGTAAGATCAGGCTAGCACCTACTGAACGATGAATTTGTCCCTCTACTCTGTCAATCAATGAATGCAACCATTTTCTCATGTGGCCGTAGATCATAATACACTAGTATTGAGTTGAACTGTGTTCAAGTCCCTATGTATCTTCCGAAATCAAGTGAAACGCATCATGAAAATGCTAACAAGACCTTGACAACTTAGGTTTCTCCTCTTCAATCTTTCCAATCCGTGAATGAAGATTCTGGAATACCGCAATGTTAATTCCCAATGAGTGAATGACTCAACCTGGTCCTTCTTTGTTTAGATTGAAATAGCCAGATATATATAAATATATGCATAAAAATAAACATGAGTGAATGTGGAAATGCTATTTATATAGGCTCTTCGCGCAAGTGACCAGATGAAAATGCTCGTGGGTTTCTTCTCCATTCCAATAGTTGAGGATTTGCTCATAACATCTTTTAATGGATTGAGTTTCGTTAATGAAGGCTGAAATGGAAAGACAGCCATTCTATTGGGTTTATTGAGACTAGAAAGAGCATCAGATTGAATTGATTGATTCTCTAGCTAAGCAGTTAAGCTGCGAGTATATATTCAAAAAATGAAGGAATAGGGTTAGGTATTCGGCCTTTGGAATTAAAGTGCTTTGAAATCAAAATATTGAAAGCAAACAAATAGCATACCAAAAAGGAAAGAATGAATTAAAAGTTGAGTTTTGTTTGCTCCTTATATGCATCATGCAATATATATGCATATGCTGCCAAGATCCCAGGAGGTCAACACATTCTGTCTGAATCTTTCTTCTCTAATGTCTATTTGTATTCTAGTCTGCTTCTGCTAGGCACGATCAGAAGCAAAGAGTAGTTTCGCCATAATAGCTTTTTGATAATAAACCAAGATACATTGTCCCTCCGTAGTCTAGGCGACCACACTTTAGGAAAGGAGGAGCGATTGTATACATAGTACAGCTTCAACATCGAGGTGAACCCAATCGTTCCTCTTCAAGTAATATTTGCGAGGTTCTACAGGTGCAGTCAGCAGATTTCATTCCATATGCTGTCATCTTATGTCGTTTCCCTACTGTTCGATATATTTCTTTCAGATTGACTGCCACTTTGAAGTTCGCAAGACTCCCTACCATAGGTCATAGCAGCCTCCGTATTTAGAGGGTCAATGGAAATATTACATGCCACTTTCAAAATTCTCTCTGCAACATCAATCTGAATATTCACGGCTTTCATGAGATCATTCTAGTTGAAACGATGAAATTAAATATTGCAGGCATGACAATATCATAAAAAGTCATATAGAGCCCCTACTGTCAAAAAACATACAAAAAGAAAATCCGAGTTTATCATTGATTTGGCGCCGACGTAGATCAATCGATGCCTTTTTGCGTGGTATACTTGATCAATGTTCTTTCTTGTGCCGAAATGTCATACCAAAAAATGCACAACCATAATCATATAACCCTCTTTGGCCATCTTATTTTTCGCTGACCCCATCCTTTGGGTCTTCACTAGTTACCTGCGTCTCCTTCGCCTTCTTTAAATCCTCGCGCCTCTCTGACTCCTCAGCCATCAAGACCTGAAAATTCAATTCCTCCACTGCAATTTTCCTTGCTAATTCTATTCTCAATTAGTCAGCTGTTTTGGACAGAGTGATGGGAATACTTACCAAGATTTCGCAATTTCTCCAATGCTGGAAGCTTCTTATTCAGTTGGTAGTATTTATCATCTATCTTCTTATACTCAGCCGGGTGCCTGTCAGCAGGATCATTGATGGGTGGCGGCTCGTAGAATTCCTTCCAGAGTCTGAGTTTCCTTGCGCGATGAATTTCGATATGTTTTGTTGTCTTGTAGCAAAATTCGATCATGGTTGCCGCGAGATTGTCGTCTAGACCGGCAAGCATGACTTCCATTTCACGCCTGACTTTGTCCATTTTGCTTTTTGGATCCGTAAATTCGATGGCTAATGCTTGAGATATCAAGGGCGAGGTTGTATTTTGGGCGTGGTCTCGTAGGAATTGATGATTGACTAAGAGCTCGTGATGAGACCGCGACTACTCCTAGGTTCGGAAAGATGTAGGTAAAGATCGACCGACGCAATGGGAGATCGATTGGCGCAATGGGTCAAATTTGTGAACGTGAGAGATTGAAAGACGAGAATCGAAGTAAATGGTAGCTATTATGCAAGCTTGTACTGCCTGTCATGATCAGTGCTTTGATCAACACGAATAATTTCAACGAGGTCTTACCAATGATGGGATATTTGGTATCCAAATTTGGTATTCTTATGAGGCTCAGGAAGATCAACGCAGTCAATCGATTTGCTTTAGGACTCTGGACACTATTTAAAATTGAAGAAATGTGTTGAAGGGAGGATTGTGGAGCTTTAATATTGATGGAAATGAACGAGCTGTGCAGAATTAGTCATTGACTGTACATTAAAAAAGGGCATAAGTTTTAAGAACGGTCTCTTCGATTTGTTGTGACAAATTTTTAAGAAATTGAACCATACAAACCCATGAAAAACCATGCAAAATTGTACCATAAACCCTCTGGGGAGGGTGTGAGAGATATTAAAAGATTGTAGTAGTTTCATTCACTAATAACCTCTTTGACAACTGTACTGTCCAATGATTTGTTTCCAGAAAGCTTAACAAATGGACCTCCCCTCCGGCTACCTAGTAATCCAGCCATCAAGCCATCACTTCACTACACAAAATCTACCAAAAACCTGACACCGATTCCCGTTTATGATCATTCAATGTCAACCATCCAATGAATAGCCTACTTCACCACTTTCATTCGCCATATTCAGCAACCTCTCCCTCATTCCCTCTGCCCTCTTCCTCTCCTCTTCATTCAATAGACTAAGATCAATATCGCCAACCCACTAAAATCACCAATGAATCAGAATTGTCGCTTAATAGCCATTCACTCGAAGGGGTAGAATGGATCCAACTTACCTCTCTCAATCCATGTTGCAGCACGTTCCTCGCCCTTACTCCTTTGCCATTCCTATGTCCCACACTTCCGTGCAACGTTGCTCTCTCCTTACCACTTTCATACTTTCCCCTATGCAAAATATTATTGTCATAAAACACCACATCACCTGCTTTCATCTGAACTCTAATCTCGCCCTCTACTCCCGTTGCATATTCATTCATCTCCCTCTCTGCATCGGTTCGAGCTCTCTTATGAGATCGGGGAACTACAATGAGAGACGCATCATCATATAATGCCATATTCCACTGTGCATGCCATGCCGGTTCCGCCAATCTCGCAAGTTCCTCTTCAGCCGTTGCAGAAGACGGGATATCGTCCCGATGCCAACGGAGCTCAAAATCGCGATCAGGACGAATCAATAAGTTGAACAATTCCATGACGAAATCATCGTCCTCACACTGCAGAAGCTCTTTCACCACGCCTAACATTTTATCCGAAAAGTATACCTTGATGAATGATGGCGAAGTTGGAAGTTTGGGATGCATGAGTGATTGGACACCCCAAATACCGTCTTTTGCAGGTGACTCTCCTTCACCTATGTTCCATGGTGGAAATTGTTTGGGGAGTGTGCGAACGTATGGCCATGAGCCAGAGCGAGCAAGATCGACAGTACTTTTCGCTTCGAGGCGGAGAGAATCCACCTCCGTCTGACTCAGAAGAGAGGGAATGAGAACAAAGCCATCTTGTTCGAGAGATTCGAGGAGCTTTGATTTTTCTTTCGTCATTTTCGATATTGTCGTTTGTTTGGTTTGAGTAGTGGAGGCAGGAGACAAACTGAGGGTTGAGCAAAGTATTATATGACTAGGTATTATTTGTTAAGGGGTGAATATGCCATATCAGGTGATAATATCATGAAGATGTGGTGGGATATCCTCGGAGTTAGACATCCGTCCATCGAACGGGTTCATCTTGATGCGGGGCTGCTTTTGGCGGGGTACATGCTGTAACGTAACAGCTGCTAGTTCTGCGCATAAAATTTCTCGTATTATCCAAGCTGAAAATGGAGCTGAATGCCCTCATGTTGCAATTGATATCTGTATACGAAGTAGTAGCGAGATTATGAACGAGAAAACTTGCTGCTTAGCACCTGACTCTCACGTGATACTAAAGTGATATAATCTAAATGATGTTTTCTAGTGCTAGTGGTTTAAATGCGCTTGATACGTATGGTGGAATAATACCTAGAGCTCGGGATGTACAAAGTTTCTTCAATTTTGACCCGGGTTTTCATTGGCCAATAACATTGATCCCGCTGGGTAGGCCGAACACTTGACTGTTACTTTCAGACTGACACTGAGCTGTTATAACATCTCCATGGGTAGTCTCAGCCAAACATGCACCAGTACTACGGCTAATGAGATTGCCAGTAACGTAGTACTCCCATTTTTGGGTGTTGCTCCCAGAACATGCAGTCAGTGATACCTTTCCACCCCCAAGATCCGTTAGACACTTAGAAGTATCAAATATCCCTCTGACAGTATCATCTACAATCGTTTGCCATATTTGGTTATCTGAGCCGACAGAAACTGCCCATGATAGGCCCTGACTAGAGTAGGTGAGGATATTTAGTGAAGCTGTGTTGAAAATCATACCCGTGGGTATGACGTCTATGTCCCCATATCCAGAAGAAATCCGATATACTGCAGTACCATGAGAAGGCACATTAGAAGCTGTGATTAATTTAGACGTGGATAATGTTTTTCCTGTCCATAAGTCCTTAACTTTAACTGTTGAGGCCGAGATACCAATCCTCTGAAATGGTATTTTGTAAGTGGCCGTGGAATTGCCTCGATTGATAAGTGTAAGAAGTCGATCATCATTAGCTAGACTTCTGGTCAAAACATCCCAAGTACCATCTTGGCTAACAAGTGTAGCCTGTAATGCCAGTGAGTCTTGGTTGACAGCTATTAGATCTTTATTCGTAAGATAAGCAATTTCATCTGCACTGAAAGCCGGAATATAAGCACTGATAATGAGAGGAGCCGAAAGTGAAGCCCAGATAGCGAAATGCGATCTCTTTTCATTAAGTGATAGATCAAAGTGGTCAACGATGAGGAAATCTGGATCGTTGAAGTAACCAGGTTTCTGATATCGTGCCAGTCGTACTTCTTGTCCATAGTTGAACATGATGGAGTCCCATCCAGTAATGTCCGGCCAATATGAAGTTGAGTTCCAAACCAGGGTATCACGCGAGTGACGAGCAAGCTGTCCGTATTTTGGGACCCAGCCCATCACAGTATACCAATCCGTTAAATTATCCTGCTCTGCAAAATATGCCGGAGCGGACTCTGAAAAAATGATAGGATTCTCCATGGCGCTTAACACGCTATGCCAGTGTCCATAGGTAAGCTCATACTCTTGTTCCGTTGCAACAGGCATATTACAACCATCGACTTTGAGGTAATCAAAGCCCCAAGAGGCAAAAGCTTCAGCATCAAGCTCCTCATAACCATACGATCCCGGATATCCGCCACAACTATTGATTCCAGCATCAGTGTAAATTCCTGAATTAAAACCCAAGCTTTTCAGATAGCTGGTCAACCATGGAAGACCACGTGGAAACTTTTCAGTGTTCCATAGCAAACTTCCGTTGGGTTCCCGACTACCCTTACTCCAACAATCATCTAGATTGAGTCGGTTGTAACCTGCCGCAAGTAGGCCTTTTTCCACCATGGCCTGGGCCGTCTCAACAAACAACGATTCGTTAAGACCACACATAAATGCTGACCAATTATTGAATCCTTGAAGGTCTGTTAGAAATTATTGTCAAAATTACACTAGGAGTCTACGTACCCATCGGAGGAGTAGGTTGAAGTGCCGAAGCGCCGACGGTGACATCGTAGAACGCCACCACAGCAAGAAGCAGATGTCTCGGGAATGAGGTAGGCATCAGAATTGATAAAATAAAAGAACGATCAAATGGAAGACTATAAAAGGACCTTCAATTTTTTGCAAAACCTTTCTTGAAGGTTAACTTTTCGAAATGGATAGTTATGCATAGGCAGACATCTTATATACTTAATTAAAAAGAGATTTGGACTTCATGATAGGAATGATATGCAAAGGAAGACACATCGGGCGAATGAGCAGGTAGTTTCATGGGATTCAGAACTCACTGCAACACTGCAGGTCCGATAATTTATCCGGCATCTCAGCTTCCCCGCAGTTACAGGTCCAAAATTATCTTCGGTCCACGCTGGGTAGTCCATACGCGAATTGAATTGTGTACATGAGTGGGATGTTAGTGTATGTAGGTTGAACAGACAACTGAAACGTTGCGCCGCGCTGCACCTGCAGCAAGATAATACTCAACCATCTATTTCAGAAAATCTCAGTATGAGATAGTGTCTACCATGTGAATTCAACGGCTTGAACAATGAAAATAACTAGCCTTTTTGGAGAAGAATTTTTTTGAAGGTCTTCTTAGGAACTGGGGATTCAGTATTTCAATACCTGCATGGCAACTTACCACTGGCAAAGTACCACAAATTGCAATTGAGTCATAATTGTGCCATTTTGTTATATCATGGAATGAACCGTTTGTTCTTCATGTTTGAGGACTTTCGTGTATTAAGCAGAGGCCGATTGAATGCTCAAGTTCAGAAGGAAAAGGAAAGATTTAGACCAATGACTGCTCAGGGAGACATTGCTGGGACGCATGAGGATACTAGAAATAGGTGGAGACTGGCTAGCAAATCATCTGACGATTAGCATCTCAACAGGGCATCCGATATTAGGACTTGGTTGATGTTTCCCAGAACTTATATACACACAATGCACGGAGATACATGGTGGTGAAGGTTATCCAGGAAAAAACTGCGATGGCAGGCTGGATTTATCAATTCCGAAGAGACAGAGAGAGCGTGAAGCTAAGGATGGGGAGGAAGTCAAAATGGCCAACTCAGAAGACCAAAGAAGAGGATGAAAAAGGTGTAAAAGCACATAAGTTTAAATGAGTGCTCGATGAAAATAAATGTTGTGTACCAACGTCTACTAAAAATCAGTATTTGCTGCAGTCGCAAATCCAGGCAAAGGAGAGAACTTAGTGGAGAGGGACGAAACGAAAAGAAAATTGGTCTCCTAATTTTGAATAGTTCAGAATTAGGCCCTTGAGGGAAGATAGAAAAAATAAACAAAGTAATTGAGAAATTGAGGAACTAATTAGTAGATCAGCTTTGACAAACGGTATAGTGACACTTGCCACTTGGCAGCTGCTGCGTATTCAACGCCGAGAAAAGGCATCGCGCCATGCCAAGGTCTAGTAATTTCTACTTCGATGGTTAGTAGAATCCAATGTTGTATTGTAGGAATAATACCTAATCAATCCTGCAAGCCAAAAGTCTGGCTATCATATTGTAATCTTAACACCAAAACTATCTTGAGCACCAACGTTTCTTCACCGCTGTTGCCAGTTATAACTATGTTTTATTGCAAAGCAAGCCTTAAGGAAAAGAATTTTGAGCCCCGCGATGAACTGGTTCCCGCAAAGGTGGCTTCAGATTTAAAATGTCGTGATGTTCACTTGAGTGTTGATACTTTCAGCCCCATCTATGGGATCAAATAAATTCAGCCTCTGCGAGAAGATTTCATGTTTCCTGTTTTCTTTTATTTGTGAGCTAACTTTTTGAAAGCGGAACATACAAGCGGATCCTTTTCCGAATCCGATATCGAGATTTAATCGTGGGTAACAAATGTGACACTAGGGGTGTTGATTGAAGAATTTGGTATAACACAGGGTTGTAAGCCCTTCTGTATCGAAATCTTGGCCGTTTTTTAGATGAAAGAGGAAATTATTGACAGACGGAGGATTCGAATGGTGTAATTTTCGAAGTTGCAATACACTTTCCTCTTTTTCCCGATTAGGCCGAAAAGACAGGGAAATCTAGGGGTGTGGTGTTTCCGCTGAATACAAGCGAAGGATAAAAAGAAGGGCTTCCCCCTTCTTTCCTTGATTTATCCAGCCACTTATCCAGAGCCGTCCTCCTCATTTCCTCAACCATTGCACATTCCTACCTAAGAATATCGTCCACTTTGGCAACTTATCTTCCACCTCTGGCCCTCCAATTCAGGCCCGTGATTGAAGCCAAATAACACACTTTTGGAAGGTATTAATAAAGGCTTGCATAATATACTGTGAGTTGGTTCGAGATGAAGAAATTCAGCCTGGAGAATAATTAACATATGCTACACGCCATTTCCTTGGGAAATTTGCCAAGTATTATATGTGTTGACCGTATGGCCAAATGAGGAAACCGAATTTTGATGAAGGAGAAGTCTCCTCTTGTGACGTTTCTATATGTCTTCTGCTATGATGCACTTCTGTTGCTTGCACACACCTTGTGTTGCTGATTTTCTCTCGTTTTCACCCGTTTGAGCTCATTTGGTGTGAAACAATCCGTGCTATTCAACGTTCTCATCGCCAACATGGTTCTGCCAGCTTTTGTACTCCTTCCGCTTTATATGTACCCATACAATTCAACCTCATGGAGCACACTTACCACCTCCATTGTCGCTAACCCAAATCTTAAGTTTCACGTGGTTGTTTCCCCCAATTTAGCATTCACGGATCCTGATGTCAACTATGTTGCAGGCCTTACAAGCTTGAATAGCCATCCAAATGTCCTTACTCTTGGTTATATCTATACATCTTACGGATCTCGAGATTTCTCAGAAATTGCAGCAGACATCGTGAAGTATGTCAAGTGGAATACAGCAACTCAACTACCAATTGGCGGACTTTTTTTCGATGAATCACCATCGGATAACTCAACATTCCCATATATGAGTAACCTTACCGCATATGCGAGGACTTTGTTAGGGGCCGGTAAAGATCATATATCTCTTAATCCGGGTATCCACGTCGATGCGTCCTTCTATACCCTAGCCGATAGCATCAACGTATTCGAAGAGTCTTATGCGAATTTCAATCGAACTGCATTGACTAGTTTGGATAAGGCCTTACGGGTTAAGTCAACGTATACAATCCATGACTTTACAGGAACCACGACACAACAAACTGCTCTTGTGAGTCAGCTTGCATCTGCAAACCTGGCAGGAATTTTGATAACGACACAACCTGGATACACGGCGTGGTCAAGCTTATGGCCTTCCTTTTGCTCTGCAATGACAAAATTGAGCCTTGGTGGTGGTAGTGGAGAAGGGCGAGGAGGAGATGGTGGTTGTAATAACGGAGGACATGAAGGAGGTGGAGGATATGGCGGTGGAGACAACTGCGATGGTGACGAAGATTGAGAATCACAGCAATCCATAGTCTCACACAACTCCATGTTTAATTCATATTAAGGCAACAGTTATACCTTTTTGCGCTTCCTGAATATAAAATATGGCCTACATTATACCTTTCTAGATATCTATTTATCTCGTCAAGTCTTAAAGGAGACCACTTATTGGCATTTAGACTAAATGAACAGCACAAATTTTCAACCCATTGTATACACATTCCGCTATCGTGAAAGCATCATATCCACAGAGAGAAGTGATCAGTTCCTCACAATATGTGCCTCTAGGCACCTTTACCTACCACGAAGTTGAGATTCTCAGAGCATGAGCCTGAAGTCCTTCTGCCTCGATCCGTTCATCATGCTTACAGTTTTCTCGATTACCACATCATGCTACTTCACAATTGTCCTTAAGCCCCTATGTATGAGTTTTGAAGGTTTACTTTAAATCCTGATTATCCACTCAGGGATTTTTCTGACATGAGTGTGTAATTCTAATAGTGTTGCCAAAAAAAAAGACTAGTTGAGCCCCTTGATAGATTGATTGATAATGAAGAAGAAGATAATAGATTATATGAGTCGACTTCAGCTTTTTTGAGCAGACATTTCATGGGCTTTTGCATACTTCTAGTCAGGTTCACGTTGCCGAGTTTGGTTCCAAGATTCTGGGTTAGATTCATGCAGTAGTGTCTGATCGGAGGATAGAATAGTATTTAATATAACAAAGACTAAACGGAGAAGAAAAAGAACCACAAATGTTCACTGTCCTCACACTGTCCTTAAGTTCATATTTCCCGAACAAGTACACTAGCTTCAAATTTAGCTTTCTTTCTGTGTATGCTCCATACATCCTTTTTCTATCTATGTGTCGATCTTAATTGGTAAGCTGTCTCACAACTTCTCATGATCATACTTGACGCCTCCTATTAAACAATCAAATTGAGTTCCCACCTTTGTTCTCTATATATTATCACAAGTCCCTTGATCTTCATAATATCTGGAACAACTGGATCAGACATTAGTCGTCTATCCTCCCATATAAGTCCAAGTTATCTCGGATTGCCTCCGCCCCGGATTCCCCTTTCCCCCAATAGCTCCTTCCGAATCTAGCTAGTCCTCATGATATGTATTTAGTCATTTGTGATTTAGAAGTAGGAGCAAATTATGTCTTGTAATTCCATTATAGTTGTAGGCTTGAGGATGGAGAGTCTTTGTGCAGTATTCTTGTGGAGTGGAGGTGACATGAGAATAATTGCTTGATAACAAAACAAGTTCTCGACAAATGGAACGAAACTTACTTCAATTTCTTTACCCTTCATTTCTCTGAGTAGCCATGAGAAGAAGACAGATTGGACGACGAAAGCATTGATCTGCCGAACAATGTTTGTTATCTCCTAGTCTGTTAACTCTCTTGACTAGAGGGCTTTGCCTCCTTTCCCATCCTTCCAACTCTTTCGTAGTACTAGAAGATTTATTAGTGTAGTAGACACACTTCTCCAGTTGAACCCCGAGGACAGAGTCACTCAATTTGGCAGACTGAAATTATTTGGTAAAGACCCCATTAGAATTGAAAATCAGAATATGCAAAAAAGCTGTATGGTTTAGCTTGCTAATTTCCTTGTGTCTAATAGAGCCCCTTTTGATATTTACATGTTGTAGTTGTGCGAGCAGGCAAGCAAGCAGGGTTCTACCTTGGTGAGCTGTTGAGTTGGTCTGTCGGTAAACGCCCCTTTTAACGGTATAGATGCTAAATTGAAGGAGGGAGGTCAGTCGAACATTCCAAGTTAAGTAGCTGTGTCTGTAAGAGCTTCTGTCTCTATTTCAGAAACAGGTGTATTAGAAGTGGGCCAAGTTCTCTGGGCTTGGGATGTCGCTTAATTGATACCGTCCTCAGAAGCCGAATCCTGTACTGCTGTTGCAATATTTTGTGTGGAACAGGTTGATTTCTTTGATATCATGTTCGGAGCTAGGTAGACTGATTCGTTAAGTAAGAGTAGCTCCTTCTTCTGTAGTAGATGCTGGTTTGTGCGAAGTAGGCGAATGTTGTAGCCCTGTGTTGTAAGCTGGCTGGATTAATTCTGTTTTAAAACTACTTCCTGAGGACCTTGATTTGTGCAGAATCTGTGGGCTTGGTATTCTGATTTGAGTACGCTGGTGTACTGGAGAGCGTCTTTCTTCATTGCAGGTGCTGAGCAGCTAGGAACAGAATAGGCCTACTGGTCTGCTAGACTCCGTGTATCCGTAAAGCTCTGTTTCCTACTGTAGATTGTAGACCCTGCACAACGGCGTAGGCTCTTAGTTTCGTCTTGTGAGCTAAGTTATTCGAGAGCTTCGAGTACTGAGCAGTCGATGTATGGATATTTCTCGAAGTTATGTGTTGTGCGGTTGCCTGTATTGGTAGAACTTGAGAGATTCTTTTCCTATGGCATGTGTGTATTAGCAGTTGTTAGGATGGGCCGATCTTAAGTTTTGGATAATTGGAAGGTAGATGCGTATGATTGTGATAACTTCGCATATTTCGCGCTTGAATATGAAAGGAAAGGATCTGATGGTTAGGGTTAAGTGATTCTGAAGTATCTGATGTGGTTGGAGACAAACCTAATCTAATTCTCACTGCCAGTAAAGATACATTATTTTCATTTGCCCTGTTCAAGCTGTAGGATAGATTATGACTGCCTTGTCCTCCGAGGCCGAAGATCAAGGGAGATTACAAAGGTAAATAGCACGCGAGATTTCCCTTTTTTTAAAGTCAAATTTGGTTAAAGAATGTCCACGATTGAATTCAGACACTAGATCTATGGATTTACAATGAATAGATTACATCCACAGCAAAATATATGAGAAAGTAGTGTCCCCATCTTGTCAGCGTCTTGTCAGAAGTAGAACTCCATGGAACCCCAGTAGAGACACCCTGCGAACTGCAATTTATCAAGCCTCGAGAGAAATCTAGCCAGTCTCATTTGGTGATTTCTTGAGCTTACTATTTAACATATAGGACTAGAAGACTTTGCGCTGAATGGTCAGAGGGACTCTAGCTGCTTCTAAGATGAACTCGATACCTTGATAGAACTTGGATGGGAAGAGAAACTGACATGTTAATAACATCTCTGCTATATAAAAGATATACATCATCTGCAGAAAATCAATTTTAAAGTTACCCTGTTTCGATTCAGGGCTGACTTAGCTGCCCATGAATACAAGCTGTTATCCAAAATTGATGACCGTAATAGATAGCTAAATCAGGTAACCGGTCCAGCCTCTCCATCTTCCTGTTATTTGAGATGTTCCGAAGGATCCAGCCTGAGTTGAAATCAAGTTCTTCTGTATTTGAGCTAATCGCGCGGATGAGCCATGGTGGTTTAGGCGCGCACTAATGCAAGTTAAATGACGTCCGCAACGTCTTCTATGCCCTATCACCGTGCTTCGGTATACCTAAAGATACTCTAATTTTTAATTCTTGTAGTTAGCAATGACTTGAGTTCTATCATATGTGAGTAGACGTTATGAATGAGGGGTAGTCCGGTGTGAATGATGATGGCTTGTACCTTCATAGCTTATGCTGTAGGTGGTGAGATCACTTCTAATTTATAATTAGCGGCAGGCCTCGACCTGAAAGTCGGAAATAATGGGGGAGAGAAAATTTTGAAATGACTGCAAGAGTCCTCATATAGTGAAGGGATGATATAGTACTAGTCAAATTCGGGGAGCTGTAAGTTCTTGAAACTGCCGATCAATGTTAAATATATTTTACTCTGCAATTAATAAGGCGTATTAAGAGAAAAGATTGTTTTCAAATGAAAGTAAATGGCCGTACATGGAACTTTTCTCCCTTTTAACATCCTCCGAAATTTTCTCTTAAGA
The DNA here is from genome assembly GCF_000146945.2 of Sclerotinia sclerotiorum 1980 UF-70. Lineage (NCBI taxonomy): Eukaryota > Fungi > Ascomycota > Leotiomycetes > Helotiales > Sclerotiniaceae > Sclerotinia > Sclerotinia sclerotiorum. Next base: position 1,791,688 of record NW_001820831.1, read on the forward strand.
CCTCGATTTCAATCATCCTACAGCGTCGAATTATACGAACTTCCTCCTCTTTGTGCTCATCGAATCTTCAACATTCTACCCTCCTCAAACGGATTAGACGTCAACTCACGGCAGTCACACCCTTAAAACTTGGAAGGCCAAGTCGACAGCTCGATCTACTTATATACTGCGGTGTTATTTTGGGGGCATTACCATGGTGGTCTGCAGGATCCTCGAACAATCTCGCAGAATGAGAATCTGGGTCTTGAATGTATAGAGAAAATCGATCTATTCATGCAGAGTAATTATCCCAGCCAAACTGAATACCCTTCGTTTTAGTCACAGTTTTAATTCGCCGTTTCATCCAGCATCAACCTCCCACGAATTTCCTCCTCACACCCCGAATCTAACTTTGAGTTCGCATAGGCTCTTCATTCCATTATTTTACGCTCACCTATTGTACGAACCTTCTATGTCAATTAGACAAAAATACCAATGTCGGACCGACTGCGTGGCCTCGGAGCATGGAATTGTTCTCTTTCAGTGTGCCAGCTGTGTTGAAGCTTCCCCTTCTCTTATTTCACAAAACTGGATAGCCTATTTGATTAATGATACATGCAACGGAAAGTGGGGAAGGAGCAAAGGACAAAAGGCACATTCTATTCAACCTGCACTTTAACCTACACAAAACATCTAAGTTTAAAGCACCTGTTATTTGAATCGCCTTCAAAACAGCAAGTTCCGCCCGCTCAAGACTTCCGCCCTCCCGTAACCTCGACGATACGAGGTCATCCCCTCCAACTCAATCTTATCCTAGTCGCCTTTGTTACGGATTAGCCTGTGAGTGAACCTAATTAGCACGCTTAAGAAGTATAACCCAAACACGGGTCAATCATCTCACAGGAATAAATCAGGAGTAAAATATGCTAACGAGCTAGGTATCTATCTATCTACTACTGGAAAGAACCATTCAAAGGTCCTTAAACGCAATAAAGCCAGCAAGGGTAGGAAATGGTAATAAGAGTCGGCTACAACTTGATATATCTATACTGAAGGGAATAACATGCGCAGAGAGATGGATTTGGACGGGCTAAACTCTCTTTCAATGAGTATGCGCTACAGCAAATGGGTGCCACAATGAATTAAAACAAGATAGACAGCAATAATCAAAAGTGGTAGCGTACTATCTCAAACTTGAATCTATATAACCAGAATCCAAAATTCTGCCAATGAGATACAATATCTTTTGCGCCCAACCGCCTTCTATATCAATTTCAACTCATGGAGAAACCTGCGAATAATCCTTTCTCGCAGATAGCCCCCGGAATCTGCGAGCAACCATTTGTGGCTGTTTTGCAAGAGAAGGTGTCGATATCGAGGTGAGTTGAGTTTGAGTTGATACGTGGTTTTAGCCTGTCGTGAAGATTTAAACGCCTCTTGACAAGCACAAAATGATCGAGGAACTAATAATTAATGAAGAATTACTAATATTATGGCATAAAGTAAGAATATAGCTGAGTTTATGATTAGCAAATTTGCAGTATGGAGTCTTGGTGGTTGATGATGAAGTGATTCATTCTGTCGAGGGAACTTTCGATCCTGACCTCCCACCACTTTTCAACTTTTGGCATAGACATTCAGAATGCTGCGGAATTACCAGAGATAATTGCTTACACAAAGATTATTGATATCATAAAGAATGAAATCAACAAATTAGCATTTTTGGGCGACTAATGAAGGGGGGATCGAATGCTGCGGCAATAGGTATTTAATGACCATAACTGAGCCTTCAAAGACGCATCATTATAACAAAGACTTGATAATATTTGAAAAATATTAGTCATGGGGCTCGGTGTATTACAACACTCGATTGAGTAAGATCAATCTTTGGTAAAGCCTCTAATTATCTCAAAATAATGAAGTGAGGCGCGTGTATTTTGACTGATTCTGGTGTAAAAGTGGATTCGAGACTAACAAAAGCTTATGGCAACCGCATCTCCTAGTGGATCTTGAAGAAACCGTTAACTTTTGATGAATCTAGCACATTGAGGCTCTCTCTGGCCTCTCAAGTCTCTATTCTACAAGATTGATGCTTCATCTACCCAGACTTCACAATCATGGACAGAACATGATGCATGGAGATGGAAAATTCACACTATGGTTCACAATTCTTCGATAATATTATTGGTACCCTTCCAACCATTAACGGTTCTTCTAACCCATCCTAGGCAGCATGAGTGGTGATCATATAGTATTGCAAGTGGTGAATCAAGACTATTCTTCGTCATCCCCCGATAATATAATTCGCATTTGGCCAGTCAACAGCTCTTCTTACCCGTCTTAAGCCGAATTAAGTAGTAATCTTAGCATTATCATACGACTAGAGTTGTAAACAAAGGTTCGGACGAACTAGCTTATGACTTTGAATGAATATGATGAGTTGTGAATAGGTAATGAAGCACCGCCCCATCATTCTGAATCATGGTGTAGTTTGAGCTAGTTTGATACAAAGGCATATGTATGGCTCCCGTGTAGCAGACTTTCCTCCACCTTCCTCTATCACCAAGTTTGTTCCCTGTCATCGAGTGAGAATGCTGTAACTCAAAGTAATAATAACCAGGATTCCTTTTGGACTTTCACCATTCAAAAGCTACAGTACAGTGACTAAATCTACCCAAAGACGGGACAGCACCACTTAATCTCAACGGTTTTATCTGCTACCCCAGCCATCCCGAGAGAAATTAAGACTATTACCTGTTATTGACAAGTTAGTTGAAAATATCCCGCACTTGAAGCTAGACCGCTTTCGTTCCTACATATTCTTCAAAAGGCACGAAGACTTTTTTGCAAAGCCTACCTACTCTTCTCCAACAAAACTTCAACCTTCGTCTCCTTTACTCTTCCCATACAACTCGATCATAATCCTACTTATACTCAACTAAGGACAAAAGAATCATAACAACTCACTAGCTAACTACTCTTCAATCTGGAGCCGTGGCTATCTCGAGGGGTTTTGACATCCTCTGCTCCTGTTCGTGATCCTGCGAATAGACCTTTTTATTTCCTAAATCAAACACACACAGCTGCCATCAATCTCCTGGGGAACAACCATTTCACTTCTGGCTATAGCTTCGCGTTATTGCTAGTAGAACCATATTTGCTTGTAAGTATCCCCCTCTTCTACCTTTCCTCACAGCGTCTGCTCACAGCACTCTTCTATACACCCAGTCCTCCTTTACTTTAAAAATCCCATGTGCCACAGCTCTCTGCTAGCGATCTAACCGTATATGAGGTGGATTAGGTCCAGAAGAGCGCCTGATTTTGTTCTGCGAGTAGATTTCGTTACCTTGTAAGTACCGCCATCCATCTTATCTCACGGCGCAATCTCAATCTATAGCACTCTTACCTTTCATCTTTCTCCTCCTTCTACTCCTTCTATCTCGCAATTTATCTATCTTTATCAACGAACTAACGCATAAATGGTGGTTGAGGAACTAAATATTGCTCGTTTGTTGCTCTGCCAGCAGATCTAGACACTTGTAAGTATCACCTCTCTCAGCATTTCTTGACAGCACAGCTTTAGCAGTAGCACGATGACCCTCCATTCCTTTCGTTCCGCAAGCCTTTAGATCTGTTCTTTTCTAACACTACTCTGACAGTTCAAGCAGCAGTTTAAAATCAAGAGATCTTACTTTCGTTACTCTGCTAGCAAGTTCAAGTTTGTGGTAAGCGGTAACTCCCTGAATTTCTCATACACCTGCAATTAGCATCATACTACGCTGCCCTATATTTCCTTCCTTTCTCCTCATTATCGTACTGTCTAGCTTTTTCATTGTATCTAAAACTAATACATCGTTTTCAGCACTTTTAGGTCTTTCTTACCTACCGCATTCTAGTCACAACGTTCGTTGCTAGATTCTACTCCTTTTAATCAACAACCCCGAAAACTTATTGCGTATCACCGATTAGACAACAGTTGAATTTACAATATTCTGGATCATCAACTTGATACTTGAGAGTTATCGACGCATAATTGGTGTTCTCAGCTGGTTCATTACCGGTGATATACCTACGGAGTATCCTCCGCAGACTACTATCTCAATTTTGACTATTTTCTCGGATATTCCCCGAGATTATAATCTACCGTCCACCTTCTCTCTTCTGAAGTTCGATTATTCTTGAAGGTAGTCTCCAATATCACGACCTGCCATCCAGAGTCTATCGTCCAAGTAAGAATAGTCGTCGACAACGAAGTCAATCAATACTCAGCACCGCCCACGATTATTTTCAGCGAGCATCGCCTAATCCTCCTCCGGAACTTACACAATCTAAATCTACTATCCCACACCTCTCATCTCAACAACTATCAATCTTCCACTGTTTGTCGAAAATAACCATAGCTTCTGCGAAGAGACAAAAAGACAACAACGGAATGGCCCAGACATCTTCTGCCGTCTATCATTCTGACATTCCAACGATGGACGACAGTACTGATGATGGAGATAATTATGAACAGAGCCTCGACTCTGAAGAGGATGGTATTGAAGACAAGCCGGCTCCATCTTCATCCAAGAAAGTCACCTTTGACATCAGTGCAAATGTTACCCGTAAATTCAGAAACCCAGTTATATTTCCGCGTCGCTACGTCCCCGACCTGGACAGTCTGCCAAAGACAGGAGTTTGGGCTTCTGTTTCTCCAAGCAGACATACTGGATTTCATCAGGTCGTTGTTCGTACAACAAAGTGCGATTATTGCGACGAAAAGGTTAGCGTTCTACCTGGAGAAGAGGGTAAAGTCATGCAGAGATGTAACTACTGCAACACTCAGTTCTGTCAGAACTGTGTGCGTAAAGTGGACGAAGACAATCTACACTTTCCAGCCAGCGATGACTTGGTATGGAATGCCCAAACTAAGGTTAATGCCAAAACTCGGCCTGATAATAACTTCAAGGAGAACATGTACACCAGAACAAAGCCGGAGCCAAAGCCAATCAGACCCTTGACGGCCTCCGAGAGGCTGCAAGGCATGAGAAACATTGCACCTGGAACCTTCAACACCACTGTTGTTAATAACCCAGTTCCTTCACGTCCATCGCGCGCCCGACCAATTAAGGCTGCCAAGAAGTCCCCGAATACTCCTCACACAGAAGAAGGAGAGGCCGACCTGCACCACAAGGAATATATGGAGTGGGTTTCGAAGCTTCCTCCTGCAGAGCAGCGTAAGGAGAAGAAGGAGGCTGATATGCGGAATCTTCTCAGAAAGCGCACTCTTGAAGTTATGGAGGAACCAGTCTCATACAATGCCGAGCCACCCCAATCAGAATGTCAAGTCCGAACTCCCCTGCCAGCTGCTGCTAAGCGTCGTAAGATTGCACCTCTTCCATTTGCCACTCCAGCCGCTACTCGACGACAATTCAGTGGTACCCCCGAGTTCACCAGAAACCAGTATGAGTCTAGCTCACATCAGCAACCAATTGTTGCCTCTACTGGTGCTCTGGGCAGTACTATAACCAGCGAGCCTCTACGAAACATCCTGGATGGACTCGCTAATGACTTCCCTGATGACGAGCAAATTCCCCATGGTATGAATGAGAGATCTGACTACAGCGAGGAACATGTTGCCAATTCAGCTCATGGTGGATACAATCACCAAGAGTATATTCCGATACAAAACGATGTATCCGAGGAGGGAAACTCCGAGGATGGACATTACGAAGAAGAGTAAGAAGATTACAACTGAGTTCAGATGAATCACACTTTCTTGTTTCTCAATTGGTGGAATAATACTGCACAATACCGGTAACTCTAGCACAATCAGATTGGTCTCGCTGTGCATCGGTGACTTGCATTCAAACTAGTTTTGAGATTACAGTGGAATTTTGTGATCTTCACCATGCTTCATTCTCCCTTATTCAGCAGCCGGTGCCAGTCCTTCACGACACATGCATTCCCCATATGCTATCTTTGAACCTCGGTCACGAAATCTTCCTTTTCAATTCCTAGCAAACGTTCAAACAATGTGGCGGAATGGGCAACTCACAACTTTCTTTTTTGTTTTGTTTTTCTTTCTAAAAACCTACATGTCTTCTACTCTTCTTTTGTTCCCATCTGGATAACATATCAAGCGTCGTCCTTAGGGACACTGTACTTCATCAGGGATAGTTGCAGCATAAATACAACACGGAAGGATCATGGTATTAATGATGCCAGAGGGTAGAATATGTGGTACTTTGGTATTGCGGTTGCTGCCAACTGGGCATAGCCTTCCATAGATTCTTCCTAGAAAACTTTCAGGAAATATAAATTTCATTGACACCAAATTGGATCTACTTTTCATGTAACTGCTGTAATGTGTACTTGTGAGTTGGACCGTGATGGCTAAATGAACATACGCGATGAGGACAGCTACCCTAAGCTCGAGACATTAGAAATTTAAGTTTCCGTATGTTCTATATCAATCAGACCCTTAATCATTCTTCTGTCCTCTCTACTACTATTTTGTATCCGCGTGTCCGTCTTTGGTGGTCGCTCCGTGTTCTGGTCAAGTACAACGATCTTTTCTAGGAGGCAACTATGCATCAAAGCTTCTGTTGATTCCAGGACTATGGTTTATTCATAGCCATTCCCCATCCCACTAGTCTAGGACTATTGTTAAAAGACACTTCTCATGAATTGGGATCGTATAAGAGTTGTTTTATTGACTGATTATGAAAAATAGAAGAGTGTTAATTAAGGCTGTTTCGACAACTATGATCTCTTGAATAAAATTAGCCCTGTTTTTCATGAATCTTAATCTAAACCCGGATCTGTATATGAATACATAAATTTAAAGCTTGTATTGAGATGATATACTCCGTAGACAGTACAATCATCCAGAGGTTTAGACAAAAAAAAAAGAAGACATCAGAGATACCTATATTAAGATCTCATCTCCGCCTACTTTACCACCCAAACGAACTCCCTAGCCTAGGTACATAACTAAAGGTCTACCCAATTAAACGACCAGCTTGACACATCTAGGACACAATAGTCTATATCCAAAAGTACCCTAATACTAGAATTCTGCTGATATCCGCCTAATTAAGCCTAGACGTTCATTTATTCAGGTGAACACTTCTGAGCTGAATTTTCTCACCCCACTAATACGGAGTAATGCCTGTCATATGACTACCATGTGCTCCACTTGCTCTTCAGACCACGGGAAACGTCAGATTTCATACTAGATGCGTACCAATGGGGTGAGAAACTCGAAGGGAAAAAGACAAATTGTGGTAACTGATGTAGGCGGCTTTATATCTTGGTTTAAGCTTATCTAATTGGCACGGTGGTTTTCTCGAGAGGAAAGGGACGGACCGAATCACTAGTGTAATGAAGAGAAATATCTCGGAAGCTTTGGGTCCTTCGATGGAGTAAAATATCCTAGGAAAATGAGCTTGTTAGGTCAAGATCGATTCAAAGCTCAAGGCTAGAGATAACAAGAAGAGGTCTCCGAGTCTAGCCACGTCTCAGTGCGGGTATTGGTCTCATGCATACAATCTATATATACATGATAAAAGACCAAAACCATAGACCTCAAGCGCGAGAGCGATTCTCCAATCACTCCACCTACTTAGAACTAAACAAAACTAAACTAAACCAACACCACAATGACCAGCCCCAACACAGACCCCACATTCCGGAACTACACCAGCTCACAAGCCGAAGCCTACGCATCGCACCGTCCCCCCTATTCCTCCAAACTCTATGAAACAGTACTAGAACACCATGAGAAAACCGGTGGTAAATTCAACATACTACTCGATCTAGGATGCGGACCCGGAAACGCCACGCGAGATATGGCGGGGTATTTTGAGGAGGCGATTGGATGTGATGCCGGTGCGGCAATGATCGAGACAGCGAGGGAAATAGGGGGGAAGACGCGGAGCGCGAGGGATATTAGATGGGTTGTTGGGAGTGGGGAGGAATTTGCTGGGTTAGGGGAGGTGAGGGGGGAGGAGGTGGATTTGATTACTGTGGCTATGGCGGTATGTGTTTGATCTTTTTTTTTTTTTGGTGGGTATGATATGATTTGATATTATGGGGGTTAGGGGGGATTTTTTCTTATTTTGGGTGTGTTGTTTGTAGGTACATTGGTTTGATATGGATAAATTTTGGGCGCAGGCGGCGAGGGCATTGAAACCTGGTGGGACGGTGAGTACCTCTTTCCTCTTGTGATTTTTGAGATGAGATTTACTAATATAAACACAGGTTGCTCTAAGGGACTGGCGGTAGCACTCTATGTTATCCCCCCCTCCCTCCCTGCCTCCCTCCCTCCTTCCTCCCGCACACCCCACTAACCCTCCCCCCCCCCCCAAAAGCATCATTCTACCCACACCCCTCCACCCCCAACCGAAAGCAACTCCTCCAAATCTTCACAAACCTGGAACACAAAATCCTAGCTCCCTACGAACTCCCCGCTAACCGTCTCTCCCGCGATATGTACGACCATCTTCCCCTTCCATGGAATATACCGCATCCCATTCCGGCCTCCACATTCCCCCCTTGGCAATTCCTAAAATTAGATTTCGATCGTGAGGGGATCCTTTCCGATGCAAAATCCAATGATTTTTTCGGTGGAGGAAGAGAAGTTACACTGAAGGATGTAGAGGAGACGTTGGGAACGGCTAATATGGTAACGAGATGGAGAGAAGCGCATGCTGAGAAGGCGGAAACCGAGGAGGTGAGTTTGTTTGTTTGTTTTAGTTTTGTTGGTGAGTGATGAGTTGGGTATCTATTCTATTTCTATTTCTATTTCCCGGGTGGAGTTTTATTTATATACTAATTTTCGATTTTGTATCAAGGATATCTTGAAGCTGCATATTGAGGAAGTGAGGAAAGTTATGGGTGGAAAGGAAAGTATGCTGGTTGGAAGTAGTACTGCGATTATTTTTGTTAAGAAAGCTATTGAGGAGGCTTGAATCTTTATGGATATCTAAGCTTACTTGCTAGTATCGTATACGTTAATGTGAGGTATTCTTCTTTTACTTATATTTAGACCATTTAGATAGACCACCTGATCTCTCGATTAGATTCATTAGAATAATTAGACTGGTTTCTTATCTTCTGCTAATTATTATCTTCCAGAGAAACATAGCTACGATATAAGATAGAAAATCCAGTTTCTGATCACATAAGGTTGCACCTGTCACGATTCACCATTAGGATTAGTGTCCTGGGATAGAAAAGAATCACGTGATAAGAAGCCCTAGGAGCCCTGAGGAGCCAGAAAGCTCCTGAGGGCTCCCTTTATTGTTCATTATATAGTCAGAATAGTTTCATAGTTTAGGATCTTCGTGCTCAACTTAGTTATCAATTAGTTTACCTACATTCTACTTGATCTAGTAACGACTTCACTTCCAAGTGAATACCAGTGATAAAGCCTTAACCCATAACTACCAACCAGACGAAACCTTAGGCAGCCGCTGCCTCCAGTACAGTATCTTTACAGAGAGCTTTGCACTTCCGTAGAACTAAGATAATGGATGATTCATATAAAAGGCCAATATAGCCTCAGTTCTGCCCTATCAGCTTCCCACTATTCCCTGTGTAAGGTCGTTCCTTTTAACAATAAGACTACTATAATTAAATATTTTAAACAGGATTAAAAACCTACATTATTTGTTACGAGGTTTGCAGTCTAGATCACGTGGAAGTGCTCTAGACTCTCGAGGTGGTTTATAACTAAGCGTCAAGCAGGGACTTAAGTAATGACAATGATGCAATTCGTAACTAATAGTAGAGTATACTAAATGATTGATCTTGAGCACGAAGCTCTATACAAAGGAAATCCATCTTGATTATATAGACCTTCATGCTTCGTGGCTCGAAGGGAGCGAGGGGATCGAGCTTCGATCCTTTCGCTCTCTTCGAGTCCTCGCATCACGTGTTATTACTAACCACGTGACCTAATCGTTACCTGTCGTAACATTATTATTATTATTATTATTATTATTATTATTATTATACATATTCTATTTATATCGATATTAATATTAACATTAAAATTACAATATATAATTCCAAACTTCCATTAAGGTAACATTTAGTTTAAATAAATAAATAAATAGATATGAATATATAAACTATAAGATGAGTAGATAGGTATTATAACTAAAACACGCCAACTATTTAGTCTTTACAACAGCCAATTCCATACAACCCAACTCCTATTTCAATCCTAAGAACCATGATTTGAAATCCCATTATCAAGATAGCGCTCTGTCCAAATCTTACGGGTTCGTAGATAGATACACAAATAATTCAATCGCCATTGCAATCCGGCGATTTTCTTCCCAAACGCCTATACACCTATATTATGACGAAGTATTTTCCCCACAAAAAACAACTTAAATGAACCTTGCAGGTGAATAAACTCTAACTGCCCAAAACTCACACTTGAAAGAAATTCATCTCCAAGTAGAATGTAACCTCGTCCTTGTCCTTCTCCTTCCCTTCAATCCCACTTCTCCAGCACCCATTAGACTCTTCCATCTCTTCCCTACACTTCCTCTATCCTTCCCTAAACTCCTCGCGCAATCTTGCCAATCACTTTTACTCAACTTGAGCTTTCCCAATACTAACTCCACTAACATTCTATCTTCCTCCGTTGACCAATCATCTCCATCTTTTTCCTCCTCCTCGTATCCCTGTGCTCCACTCTCAACACGCTGTGAAATACCCCCCGCACTAAAGACAAATGCACTCCCATCATCAGGTTTCTCCATTTCGGCCAGGCGTAGAGTATGGAAATCGCTTCTCTCCAAGCCCAAAGGTAACACCTCGGGTGCAATTCTCCGCCTACGTTTCGGTGTACGGGGAGCTTGGGATTCTGTATCCTCATGTTCCTGTTCCGAAACATCACCCATATCCTCACAAATCATATCATCATCCATCGCTCTCCTCCTCTTATTAATTCCTCGTGGAGCTTCTCTTTGCGCTCGCTTCGTAATACGTTTCCTATCAGCGACTTCTGGGCCGACTTTCTTTGCTGTGGATGGTATGCGCAATCTTAGTTTTGCAGGCGAGTTGCTAATTGTAGGAAGTGATGAGGGTATATCTGCGTGAACTTTGGGTGGCGAAGGTAATTGTGTTGGAGTTGTGAGCATGGATTGTAGAGCGCGACATGATTGGAACAAATTGCTGATGGTAGGTGTAGAAGATGGTGAAAGAGTGGGTGAAAGAGGTGGTGATGCGAATAGGAGATTGCGATTTCGAGACTGTTGTGGATGTGGTTGCGAAGAATCGCTACAGGCGAAGGCGGATGGTAATAACATCTTTTGCTAGATGTAATTTTGGGAGATATATTTGAATGATTTGAGGCGTGGGATATTATAACGAAAATAATGTTGCAGGTAGCAATGAAAGATGTTTGTTTATTCTCCAGGCCAAAAAGTAAAGTGATGCTTGCGACAGAAGCCTAATCGTGATGCGCCGGAAAGCGTCGATGCCTTGTAATCCTCTACTTTTTTCTTGAAAATTAGATCAAAAGAATCGCACGGATTTCTTCTATCGTTCAAGATTCTTAAGATTCGTATGCGATAATGATGACGTTGTGATATTTCCAATTATGTTTGTTGTTCTCTTAAAACGTTTTAGGATTCGTTTCCGTTGCTAGTTGACGTGACGAGAAAGGACGAACGAGAGGGTCCAAAATATCCAACGGGGGCGGCTGATTTAATGTTAATTAATGCTCACTCGTTAATAACTTGCACAATTATGGCAAGGGCTCATGATTTATGGATTTTTATGGATCTGTGAACGTGTGATCAATGCTGCATTAGACTTTTATGGAGACGTTATCAGACTAATGAAAGTTAGCGTGATTGTCTGAGCAGGGATAAAAATATAATACAGAGAGAGATTAGATAGTAGTAGGTAGATGTCTATTCAAGTCTAGGGATCTTGAATTATTAATCCCTTCTGTCTCTCTGTATTTGAGAAAGATTGAGTTAAATATTAATCTGACAACATTTAGCAGTAAGAAAAGAACCGAAAGGTTTACAATATATGATTTTCTAGTCTCTAGTCCCCAGTCTCTACCTACCTACCTACCTACCTACCTATCTACTATTTACCTACGCAGATACTTCCAATTAATGTAAATTACTTCTCAATGAAATGCAATGATATACAGTTAATAATCATTATATCCACCTTCTTCCCCATCTTCAAAATCTACAGATTGATCCTTCGGTGGGGGGATGATTAGATCCTCTCTCTTTTTCCCGTAATCAACCTTCTATTTCTTCCTCGCTTCCATACAGACACCGTTACAATACTAGTACTACTCACTCTCTATATCCCCTTACCATCCATCCCGAGTCAACCCAAGACTCAAGTATTCCATTGTAGCACATCATAACCCTCACACAGTTCCACCACCTTTTCTAGTTTCCTCATTATCATTTTTACTGGAGAAAAGGGGAAGTTTGGAGTGCAAACTTTAGACGATTAACCCATACTCAGCTAACACGGGAATTAAATCAAATATCTAGCGTGATAGGTTCTATTCTATTCAGCACTCCTTCTAGCAGAACTTACAGAGGTGGATGTTTTCTCCCTTTCTCTCAGAGACTGTCTTGCTAAGAGTTGCAGTGTTAAAATGGTCTCATGATCACTTATGTCTGTCTCTTCACTTCTCTTCATCATATCTCAGTTTGTCGATTTGAGATTGAAATGTCTTTTTGGGCACGTCTTTTTAATGCTCTTTTTAGTCAAGTTACTGTTCATGTAAGACGATGTAATTATGTTAATTGAAATGGTTTGTATCCTTCTTGCAGCATTAGCCATCTCTTTAAGGTCTTTCGTATACTGCACAATACGTATTCTCAATGACGTGTAGCGGTTCGTATTGCTAACGATTTACCATGGAGATAAAATAGTCGGATATCCAAATGTCAACTAGTTCGACCTCATAGTGATCAAATGACATCTCTCTCAATACAAAGCTTCCCTTGCGATTATACGATATTGTCCAAGTTGTGAGGGTTAATCAAAGTGATGAAATCATTATTCCAAACCCCTCTCTTATCTACTATCTGAATACATACCGTACTGAAAAACAAAATAATATTCTACCGTCTGCACCTGTCTGTCTGCACACCTCTCCAAGCAAGCATCCTCGCATATAAAACGGTTTTCAACATAATGGAAACATATCCTTTACACTTTCCATTTCGAACCCCTGGAAAATCGTGCATTTGATGTATTATCTCATTCGTTACTTTCTACTCCCTGTCATGCTAACATCTTCCTAATTTACCAAATAGAGGGGCTCCATGGAAAAGGAAGACGCGTGTACACGCGTATGAACGCGTTTATTCGCGTTTTCCGCGTCGTGCTTTACGCGCATGAGTCAGCTTTGTTCCGTAGCTCCGATACATTGTCACCTACGGAGTATACAACACTCATTACACTATAGATTAACTTAGATATACAAAAATATCAATCCAAATGTCTTATCTTCTCTTCCCTCGCAGTGAAAACTGATCTGCTGACTTCTTCCTCACATCCCCATGATATTTCCTAAATACACAAAATCTAATTGCGAGAGCTCCAACACCTAATTATATCTCCAATCAATCCGAGAAACCCACCTTCATCCCTTGTCGCAACAACCTTAACCTACCTACCCATCCCTCAAGCTTCCATTTTCGATCCTTGCCGCCCGCTATCAATTTTGCAGTAGCGTCTCGCTGTGCATATACGCCCATCCAGGTGTCGTATCTTCAATCTCTTTGTGTGATTTCCGTATTCATCTTCAAACTTCAAACTTTAATCATTTCTTTTCCGTCAAATTAGATGGTGAAAGAAATATTGTCTAGCATTACGTACATGTTGCATTTGCGGAGATGGAGATGGGGAAATGCATTTTTAAGTTAAGTGATTTATATCTACATCTATGTATAATAACTAGATGCCTACCTATAGTTGTATATCTAGGCACGAGGAAATTGGATCGTTGGACGGGTACGTCGATGAATATGCAGATCATGGGGATCAGTCGATTGTTTATTATCTTCCATGAGTTGGAAATTTGAATAAAAGTACATTTAGAGTATCTAGATGTTGCAAATCTTGCACAGCAACGGTATTCGAAAATGGGAGGGAGGAAACCTGAACAGATTTCCTTACCTTGCCCAAAACATGATGGTTGTGTCTATCCAAGCTTTTTTAGTTCCTACGCATCTGAAAGAGAGGGAGAAAAGGTAAGACTACAGTATCATGATGAGCAACTATCCGCTACCTTTATTAAAGTCTGGATTACTGAAACTGCGTCAAGCGATGTGCCTGAAATAGTTGTATGTCTTGTTACACTTGAAGGGAATTTTGGAAACTGGGTTAGAAGGATCATTAACTCGCTGCCTTCTTTGACAGCCGTGACTACAACATTGTAATCTTAACCACTAGCCTATATACACCATCTTCTATCTTATCTCCGATTTATAATACCAGGAGCACCCCTCATCAATAACTTCAAACACGTGATAACTATTTACGACCCAGCGGAACTTGTTTCGGCAATCTCGGTTTCCGGCCATCCTGTCAAATACCCCTCGATATTCCAAAAATGATATCAACACAAATACCAACAAAAGTCTTATGTTCATTACACGATGCTTCTTCCCACGGGAACCATTCCCCAAAGTCTCAACTCAATCCACAAAACATTCACAAATATAGTACCGAACCAATCCCTCGGTATTCCAATATCGATATCGCTCTTTGCCGGCTTAGCTACCACTTCATTACTTTTTTTTACTTTCCGCGATATTCGTACAATTACAGATACAGATGTCATCAAAACTACCTTATCAAAAAGAAATTCAAATTCAAATTCTCAATCTAAAATAATTCCCAGTCCTCTCATCACCCAAATTCCTACTCTCTTCCAAGAGGAAATATCCAAATTACCGTATCCGCCGGATATATTCCCCGGGGCTCGTGATATTCCCAGTCCCGTTCGTAAATTCCCATCTATGAATAATATCCTACAACTAAGATCTAACCAACACCGCACAGTACGGCAGCACACGAGCCTATGAATTCGGACCCGTGAACGGACCCAAAATCCTCCTCATCCACGGGATTTCCACCCCCTGTATCTCCCTGCATTCTCTCGCTACGACACTCGCTTCCTCGCACGGATGCAGAGTTCTCCTTTTCGATCTTTTCGGGAGGGGTTATTCGGATGGTGTGCTCGATTTACCGTATGATGAGAGACTTTATACGACGCAGATTTTACTCGTTCTTGCTTCTTCTGAGTTAGCGTGGGTGGGTGGGGATGGGTTTCATATTTTGGGGTTTTCGATGGGTGGAGGTATTGCGGTGGATTTTGCAGTGGGGTTTCCCGGGTTGGTTAAAGGTGTGGTTCTTTTGGCGCCGAGTGGGTTGATTAGAGAGCAGCATTTTGGGTGGATGGGAAAAATGATGAGGAAGTGGTGGTTTCCTGATGGATTGTCAGGGTGGATTTTAAGGAGGAGGGTTAAGGGTGCTTATTCGGGGGTTTCAAATCCTACTTCTTCATCTTCTTCCTCTTCCTCATCTAAGGATAATCAAAATGAAGATCAAGTACAACTTGACTCAGAACTCATAACGACTATTCCCGCATCTCCTATCACAAACCAGGATACGGATATTAAGGTCTCGTTTGACGATTCACTTATTTCCCCCTCAATACCATATACAACAGTAGGACAAGTGATGCATTGGCAAACACATCAACATCATGGCTACGCAAACGCATTTGCAAGTTCAATTATGCATGCGTCGGTTTCGGGTCGTGGTGATACGTGGAGAAAGTTATGGGGTTCTGGGGGTTTCTGTGGTGATGGTATAATTTGGGGAAAGGGGGAAGATAGTAAAAGTAAAAGCAAAAGAGAGAAAATTTTAGTGGTGGTGGGAGATTGTGATGATGTTATTTTGGCGGAAGAGTTGAAGGAGGATTTGGAGGGGGTGGTGGGGAGTATTGGGGCGGAAGGTGAGGATGATGGGAATGGTGATTGTAAAGGTGATGGGAAGAAGGGTATAAGATTTGAAGAGAAGATTGTGTGGAAGGTTGTTGAGGGGGCTGGCCATGAGTTTCCGATTACGAAGGGAGAAGAGGTGGCGCGGTTTATTGGGGAGTTTTTGTCTGGGTGAGTGGGTGAGAGGGGCGGTGTGGGAAAGTGGTTGTTGTGTATTTGGTGTATTGCTTGATTTTGGTTTTAGATGAGGGGATATGATGTATGTATGATCTTACTGGTTAGAAATGAGTATGAGATTAGAGTGATGGTTTAGTCTAGAATTTAAAACTTACATAGCTTAATATGTGCAGATAGTGGGTTTTTAGACTTACAGATATATAGAATACAGATATAAAAATCTCAAATCTAATTAGAAATATCTATTCATCCTACTTCACCAGGAATTAAATAACATCAGTATCTATCCATCCCTCCTATCCATTCTTGCAACCATCCTCCCAATCATATTCATTCATCACTGTTCCATTCACAACCCATAATCTTACCATAAAAACTGCAAAATCCGCAATCTGGAGTTCTCCTCAGTCTACTCATTCATTATCTTTATACAAATATGCATCCAATATCCCAATAATTAAGTATTCTCTTAAAAATCTCATCAATATGAAAACTTCATGTTTAAAAATTTATTCACGAAGTAGCATAATTACTCGCCCGCTGAATGAAGCTATTATTCGATTCTGGCAATGGATGTAGAACTCTGGCTCTTTTTTTGGTTGTGAGGGAATAATTGGATTTCTAGGATTAGGCTATTAATAGTATAGGGAGGTATTGTAGGATTAGAAGTGTTGAGGTTGGTTGTTTGTTTGTTTGATCTGGGTGTATATTAGGTAGGTTTGGGAGGATCATTGATTGAGATTGTTGGGATTGTGGATATGTATTAATGAATGAATGAATGAATGAATGAATGAGATGAGATAAGAAGGAGGGTGGGGGGTTTTTGTAGACTGTGAGATGAAATTGGAGTGGAGTTACGAGAATGGTTCAAGTATATGCTGATGTAAATTAGAAGATAGAGACTGGTGTTGGGATTTATTAGCTAATTATGTATTGCGAATGATGTAGATAGATGATGTTGGTGTGAAGTTAAACATAAGGGGATGTATTGAAGACAAATCTGGGTTTGAAGCGTTAAATGATCAATCTCGAGGAATGTAAGTAGTGTGAGGTTATTCGAAGCTAGAGTTAATTATTTGGCATGCCTCATGATGAATTTTTGTATCTTTATCTAGTCCTCCGTTGAGATAATAACTACACCTAACTTTAGGATCCCGCGAAAGTAAATGTGGATGATGAGGATGAACATACACCTCCTACACTTCCTGTGAGTAGGATATACTTTTCCTTCAAATCTCTTAGATGCTCCCTCCTTTAACTGGAAATGAAGCTACTCGATGAAGTGACGATACCCCTGATATCACGTTCCCGATTTGCTGCTTGTTTTTAGAGTAGTCATGATACTTCTACATGAGACAGTGGTGAAGATTAAAACGCAAAGATAGTAATACATGGTTAGAAAAGTGAAAGAAAGATTTTGTATTACCCTAGTTTCTATTCTGGAACGCTGTGCAGGGCAACTTCCTAAAGTTCAATCATCAGATCATCTAAGTTATTGGAAAGAGATGAAGACTCATACATAAGTACACGAGTTTCGTGGAGTGGTGTAAATACCGCAACGACTTTTCTGCCGCCGTAATTAATGTAATTAATCAACATGGCTTTATTGAGGACTCACACCCACCATACCAATAGTCCCCTTCTGTTGGGTTTCTTGAGACTAGAAAGAGCATCAGATTGAATTGATTTTTTTTCCTCTAGCTAAGCAGTTAAGCTGCGAGCATATATTCAAAAAATGAAGGAATAGGTTGGGTATTCGGCCTTCGGAATTAAAGTGCTTTGAAATCAAAATATTGAAAGCAAACAAACAGTATACCAAAAAGGAAAGAATGAATTAAAAGTTGAGTTTTGTTTGCTCCTTATATGCATATGTACTATATATGCATATGCTGCCAAGATCCCAGGAGGTCAACACCTTCACTCTTACATGGGTATACACAACGGGAAGACTTTTCGATACTCCTCTCGCGATCGAAGCAGGTGCATTCTCATGGCTGCAGATACCAATGAGGAAATAATTTATTAGCACATCATTAATTTTCAGATTTGACTACCTTAACTTACTTTATAAAGCAGCTCTATCATAATTATACACCCCATCAATTTTTCCCCGGAGTAACATGAGAACGTTGACTCAAAATATACCCTATCAATCTACTGTGAATCAATACTAGGAATTCGAACATCTAGCGATCATACTCATAATCAGAAGTCGTAAGCAGCGCTCTTATACAATTGTAAGCGAGTAAGAGCATGAGAACAAAATTTCCCGAAAAATCTAGTTTACTATACGAAGCTGGGATGAGATACTATTTCTCAACAATGGTAGAAATATCTAAATCTAATATAAGCAGAATCTATGGCTTATAACTTCACATCGTACCCATCTCTCCCTCCTAAAAAATCTGAATATAGGAAACTAACTCACTGTGCAACCAGCCCAGAAGTACCAATACCGGAGCAGAATCTAGATTATCGATATCGTTGAGCAATGAGGTTATATTAATATATACTGATAAATTTAATCTTGAGATACTTTGGTGCTTCCAAAACTTTATGGAGTCTCTAACCTTTACCATTTAATACTAAGCAAGCACCATTTACATTTACCAACGTAGTATAAATCGATTCATCCATTCAAAAAAGTCTGCCTTCTACATGCCTAATTTAATTGATGCCGTAAAATCACTAGAATACCCACCACAATCATGAAACAAAATAACCCGGAACAAAACAGAACAGAACATAAAAGAAGTTAATTAACTTCAACCCACTCATAAACCATCACCATTCGACTAACTGTCTATTCTCCCCTTCTGCAGACACATCTCAAATATATCCAAAATCCCAGGTCCCAAGAACAGTGATTATGGCTACTGCTTTCCTCCATTATCATCTTAATCTTATCCACCTGATTTTCAGTACCTAGTACACATACGTACCTAGCTAGGTATTGCTATACTAAAATTACTCCAACGTTTTGCTTTCATCTACCATCCCACCATCTACCATATCCTCGGATAAATCCAGAATGCAGAGACATCAGTGGAAATTCCAAAGTATATCGTTCAATCTGATTTTAAAATGATCGTTGATGAATTCTGAATTCTCGATACGGGTGTATACCCCTTTTGCTTGACTCGCTTGCCATGTAGGCTGCATGCTGTAATTATATTTGATGTTGGAACTAGTGTCAAATTACCTACCAGTTGTGGTGAAGAAGTTTCATCAAAATATCACAAGAAGAAGGTAGCTATCAACAAAAATATGTTCTTAGTAAAGCCGCGGTGTAGACATGTAATGTAAGGTCGAAATTACAATTATCGTAGCCGCTATCCCAAATATAAAACGCGCTTATAGAAATTTATCAATCAAGTTTTGTCTGAATATCAAGACTGTTGATGATTAGATGTTATATAACTGATTTTCACGCCCATCTCTCCTGATATGGAAGTAAGTAAACTTGGTATCAAAAAATGAGGATATCGATATTGAGAATAAACACAAAAGAAGGCTATAAGATCATAAAAAACAGCAAAATATCCACAAAACCCGCTAAAAGAACTTAAAAGCCTCCCAAGAATCCGAGTTAAAATCCCTGCTGCCTATGCCACTTTTCTTCCCAACCGGGAAAATACGGACTCTCACTTAATGTCTCCTCCTTCCAAACTTCCTCTCCCTCCTGCGGCACCACCCATCCCTTATCCACCTGTTCCTTGGCCCACTCTTCCATTGTCGGGATAACCACATGCTCTACATGCCAAGTTCCCTTATATTCCATCATACTCTTCTTTCCTTCTTTCAAGATCTTGCACATCAATGCTGGGATATATGGTTCATCCCTAAACTCCGTCACGGGCGTGAATAAGGCTTTGAAGTTGAATACCACGCCTCCACTCAATGGTAATCGTCTTAGTGTCTGCCAGTCAACTCTCAAATTACATTCTTCAATCGTCAGATCTTCCTTTTGTATTTCTCTCAATTTTTCATGCGGATGGCCAGCAGGCATAAATAAAGGAGAATCGACTTCGAGACCCCAGCTACCGCGCTGAATTGGAGCATCGGCTGACATCTTGGTGAAAAAGCGATCCATACTGAAAGACATTTTTTCCTTGTAATCTGGGATTGGCTTATGGATATCCTCGAGTTTTAAACCAATTTTCGTGGCGACATTCCAGCCCAGTGAACTACAGATGACGCCGGCGCGAAAATAATACATTCCATCTTCGTCATTTCTCAACACAATTGCGAAATCTTCGGGGACGTTGTTGAGGAGGACGTGTAAGGGATGCATGGATTTGATTTCGGTAGTAGTTTTGAGGAGAGCATTGTGGAATGTTCTGTTATCGGGTGAGAGGGAGAAATAGGCGGGGTAGCGGGCACAGTAGAATTGGAGACACATTTCCATGAGTTCTTTAGTGGCGAGTTCACTTCCAGGAAGATAGTCGAGGACCATTTTGCCGTATTGTTTGAAGAGTCTCTGACGTTCGGCCATGCGAGAACAGTATGTATTCTCGACTTCGAGCCACCAGTCGGATTCCATTTTTTGAAAAGCTAGCATGTATCAGTATATCTTCAACAGAAGAGGGGGATGTAATTACACATAGTTTGATGATATTGCCATCTTATAGGTCTATAAGGTCTAGCAAGAGCCGTTTCGGGATTGAATCCTTTGTAGGGTTGAGGTAGCGGGACGCCGGTCAAGATATGATAAGGTGGGAAATCGCCCATGACGTTAATTTCCTGGGTAGAAAAACCCATTGGTGTATATTTTGGAGTTTCGAATCCGAGATTATAAGCCTGAGTCATAGGTAACTTATTCCTTGCCATGTGTTCATTTGATGGGTTGGTTGAGGTCAAGACTGTGCCGAATCGTGGAGGAATAGTTTCCGCAACCTGTGGAAGCGTGAAACGTCTGGAGGGAGGCAATACATCGTAATAATTTGGAGCTTTGCCAATGGAATTCAACGATTTATCGGTGCTTCTCTTGCTTGGAGACAGTGAACGAGGGGGTGTTGCAGAGGTAGATGCGCGTCGATGCTGAATATGAAGCCTTTTGAACAGGGACCTGTGCCAACTTTGTGTAAATGCAAGTGCAGTGATAGTGAGCAACAATACAATTACACCAAGACCAACAGGCCATTGGTTTGATAATAAAGTTGCATTGATCGCAATCATTGTGTCACTTGGGAAACCCCCAATAAGTGCCAAGCTCTCGGTGTCGTTGTGCGGTATGCCGTGAGAGTAAATGATGTAGACGAGTCTCGTCGTGCTTTTCAGGATGTATATGGAATCGCAAATATCTATTACTTGAATAAAAGTAGTTCGGTATTAAAGTGTACTTGATAGGTACGAGAAGTTGTCAATCCATAAAGTGTACTGAAAATGGACAACAAATGCGATACAAATAGGCTATATCATATTGTGGAAAGGCTGTAATGGATCAAAGGAAGGAATGAGATAATGACTTCCGCAGGAGGCGATTATACCTTGAACTTCAATATTAAAGCACAATATTAAAGCTACACAGAAGTTTGAAAACGTGGACCTGCTTCAGATATAAACACAAGAGTCTTCTCGACAACTCTCAGTACCACAGAAGCACACCAACCGGGTCATCGAGCTAGCCATCTCAAATAGGGAAAGGAAATCGCGATAGAAGAAGGAATCATCATAGCTAGATTGTGAATCCCGATCCAAGTGGACGAGATAAAGGAAGAAGTGGTGTGCAGCTTTCTCCACTCACATTCGTTCCCCTACGTGCCACATACATGGACTGCGTACGAACTATACAAGGAAACATCCATATCGTGGTATCTTGTACCGGTATCAGGTATCATATCTCCAAGAAATATGACCAAGTGATCCTTCCAATCGATAAGACTTCCTATCTACTTGGGTCTCTGCATTCAGCCATACAACCATACAACCAATATCAACCATTCGTAACCACTCACAAATTCTGTATTCCACCAGTTCGAAAGGATAAAATAACCTAAGCTGGTTAAGCGTACATTGGCAACCCCGACATTCCGTGCCGATTGGCCCCACCTTAGAGTTTTGATTACTACATTCAGCGAATTGTTCCCTTTTAACTTGACTTTGGCAGGTGCTTTACTTGTACAGTAACCTTATTTTATGTAGACAAGACTGTGTTATTGAATCACATCAGGTGATGCATAGATTTGGGAGAATGTATAGATCAGATATCATAGATATACTTCTTTCTCTTAGGTTAAAATGGGCTGCTGTTCATCTTGACGTTGGAACGTGAATACCTAGAAGTTTGAAGCTTGTAATTTGAGGGTTGAGTGTTGCGATCAAATTCTGAGTATTGGACGATGGACTTAGAGAGGTGAAATGCCCCTGGGATGAATAGGGCATCTAAAAGTAGATTGTGATTCTTCGAGCTTAACGTGTACAGTACTTTGCTCTGCGCGGGATATAACATTATAAAAAACATAGTAAGGGTATACAATAGAAGAGAACGATGAGACCTTTCTCCAACGATAACACCGGATAGATTCTCCTGGCAATCAAAACCTTCCAAAGCTTCTTCGCTCGCTTTAACGACAAAAATCAAAACATGAGAACAAAATCAAAAATACATACGCTCGTACTACCCAATTCCGTGACCAGAATAATATCGTAGGTCATATCTTCGTTTTTTCATTTCGTTATAAAAATCATTCCATTTCATCAGAACCCACCATATTTCTTCCAACGACCGAAGAGACCACCAGAAGCACTTGGCGCTCTAGCCGTCTCGAAACCTGAGTCTCTTTGATTTTCTCTTAAAGCATCCTCTTGACTGCCTTCTGAGCTTCTCGTAGGTTTCTCTGTCTCCTTTTCACGTTTTCGTTCATCCCTTCTTCGTCGTCTATCATCGTCATTCCCATCTGGCCTTGTTTTCCTCATCCTTTTTCTCTCAGCTTCTCCGCCGACGGTGTCATCAACAGGAGATGCCTCTTTTGAAGGAAAATTTGGTGGAGGGGGTGCATCCGAGTTCTGTCTCACCCAGGAGTCTGTACCGGTATGAGGCCAAGCTGAGGGGGCTTTAGGTATTGAACGGCTGTAGACGAGACCATCCGCTGGAAGAAATTCTGGCTCTGGAGCTGGTGCAGATTTGCGACGTGATTTCCGAGGATCTGATGATTTTACCCGATCTTCACGTCTTCGTCGACGGGCTTCATCATCATCACCATCTTTGTGACTGCGTCTGCGTTTAGAACGTGATGGATCTTCTCCACGTGGCTCTCCATCTGTTTGTGCAGCTTCTCTCTCTTTTCTAGCTCTTCGGCGTTCAGCACGTTCGACCTCTTTTGCTTCCCTTTCCTCTTCGACTCGACGTTCAGCAGCCTCTGCAGTACGCCGTTTCTCTCGCTTGGCTGCTCTTCGTGCTTCACGCTCATCTTCTTCTTCCCTACGTTGACGATCCCTTCTTGCCTCCTCCTTGGTCGCTCGTGCATCCTCCCCACCTCGCTGGCCGGCTTCACGTTCACGTTCAGCCCTTCGTGCACGTCGAGCTGCTCTTCTTGCCTCTTGATCTTCTTCGGAAACGGCACCTGTCATGGTGACATCGATTTCGGGGCCTACATCTCTAGAAGATCTTCTAGTCTTTCGATCATCCCGTCTATATGCACGACTCGCATCTTCAGCTGGGGCAGTACTCCGACGCTTAAGGTCTGGGCGATCCTTTTCTTTATCCTTTTTCCCGAAAACACCTCCAAACATGCCACCTAAACCAGATTTGCGAGCGCTTGGATCGATTCGTTTAGATCCAGATGCTCCTAGGTTTTCCGATGGGCCTGGGTCTACCATAACAATATCATCCTCTCGGCGTCTGTGTTGATATGTCCTGGCATTAGCGCCCCAGTCTGTGGTAGGCGTAGTCTTCCTTCGAATTGGTATATCCATGGGAGGCGGAGGCATAGGGACATTTGGTGCCGCTTGCCCACCAAACATTGAGTCATTAGTTACCTGTGGCTTTCCTTTTCTATCACGGCTAGACCTATGGCGGATAGGATCTGCCACGTCACCATCAACCACGTCATCATCTTCATGATTGGTGTTAGCATAAGTAAGAATTATGATAACTGTATGGAGTTACGTACCACGTGATGGCCTGATTTTTTCGGACTTGCTTCTTGAAAGCTTGCCAGGAACACCAATACCAAACATTTTCGCGGCTTTTGCGGGCATTAAAGGAGGATCACGAGAATCATCAGGAAGTGGAATTGGGTAACCGGAGCTGTCCATATTGGCGGATTGCCGGCGTGAGCTTGTTCTACTTATACTTGGTCGTTTTTCAGACTTCGAATTAGACCTTGATAGTGGTGTTGGGGGGCCAAACATATTTGATATCCCTCTAGAAACCGGTGGTCTATTGTCCGCCTTTGATGACTTGTCTGCTTTATCTGAAGATGAGTCCTTTAATGAGGAAGTTTTCTCCTCTCTGGTAGATGGTCTTCTGGATTTAGAGTGCCTATGTTCGGATTCCCTCGCGGATCTCCTCTCCTCTTTCATGATCGGAGGCTCCTCAAATCTAGCTTCACGGTCTCTGGATGATCTTTTTTCTCTTTCTTCCTTACGAGTCTCTGCTCCCCAGGCTCCCCAAGAAGATCCATCACGAATAACTCGAGGTCGTTCCTTCTTGGAAGATTTATGATCTGAGTCCGGTTCCAGGTCCGGTTCCACCTCAGGAGGTGGTGTGGGTGGTTCAACAGGTATAGGTGGTGCTCTAGAAGATTCCTTGACCTTACCAGATTTATTCTTGTTCTTCTTTTGAATTGGCATCTCAACAACATCAACAATTTCGTCGTCGTAAGAGGTTCCCGGGACTGCACCAGGAAATACTTCTGGATCTTCAAACCTTTCTTTGTCTCTTCTGGATGATTTTAATTTTCTCCTTTCTTCCTTAGTCGGCACAGGCTGCACGACAGGTGGAGGTGGAGGCGGAGGCGGGGGAGGAGATGGGGAAGGAGAAGGCGCGGGAAAATAACCCTCTACTTCCTCAGCCTCGTCGGGCTCATTACGCTCATCGAGCTCTTCAGGGGATTTATTTGTTTCAAATGCTCTTAACCTATCAGCTACTGTTCCTCCAAGTGGTTTCTTTAATAAGCTTGATTTTATTGAGGGTGGTGGCCATTTAGATGTCGTGTCCTTGTTCTTAGAAGAGGTTTCTGGACGCGTCGCTTTGTCAGCAATCGCAATCTCATCTGGTCCCGTGCCCCAAGCCATGAGATCCTTGGTGGATGCCTCAGTAAGATTAGTCTTACCGAATTCAATATCCTTGTTTGGTGACGGCTTCTCTACTACTGGTGATTTTTTGGGAGCTCCCCAAAAACTAAAGGCTTGCGACGCTGGCTTTGCGCGATTTCCTAAAGCAAGTATTTCGTCCACTTCTTCCTGGGTTGGTTCTAGGTCTTCATCTGGTTCTGGAGTGGGAGCTTTGGCCGGTATTGGCGGTGGTGGTGGTGGAGGGATAGGTTCTGGTTCCTTGTTGTGTCTAGACTTCTTACCCTTACTTAACTTAGATTCCTTCCTGGCCCTTTTAGCAGCTTCAGCTTGTTCTCTGGCAGATTTCTCCTCCGCTTCTCTATTGGCACGCTCTTCTTCCATTCTAGCACGCTCCTCTTCCTCTCTTATACGCTCCTCTTCTTCCTCTCTTGCACGTTCCTCCTCTTCCTCCTTTATGCGCTCCTCTTCTTCTTCTCTTAGACGTTCCTCTTCCTCTCTTTCATGTTCCTCCTCTTCCTCTCTCGCTCGCTCTTCTTCTCTTAAACGTTCCTCTTCCTCTCTCGCCGCCTCCTCCTCCTCCGCCTCCCTAAGAGCTTGTTCTTCTGCCTCCTTTGCGGCGGCTTCCTCTTCGGCTTTCTCTTCAGCTTTCTTCCTAGCTAATCGATCGGCTTCTTTTTGTTGTTTCTTTGTCAACTTCATTTTGGGTTTAGCTGCTTCAGCCTCTTCGGCTAATCTTTTGGCTTCTGCCTCAGCAGCTTCAGCTTCAATTCTAGCTTGCTCTTCGGCCTCCAAAGCCTCAGCCTCGGCTCTTGCTTGTTCCTCGGTTTCAATTCGTTCTTGCTCCTCGGCGTCGAGCCTTGCCTGTTCTTCAGCCTCCAGTCTAGCCGCTTCTTCTGCAGCTTTCGCTTCAGCCTCTTCTTTTTCAGCCTTCTTCCTAGCTCTTTCGGCTACCTTATCAGCCTCTCGTTGTTCCTTTTTGCTAAGTTTGACAGGACGAGCTTCTTTCTCCTTAGGTTTTGATTTCTTCGATGTGGATCCAAAACCCCACAAATTATCTGTCTCATGCTCTGCTGGCGGCTCCACCGGCGGCTCCACTGGCGGAGTTGGAGATGGAGCTGGAGGCGCAGCTTCAATTTCGAGGATAGTCTTTTTCTTGCTCTTCTTTTCGCTCTTCTTCTTTTGTTTGCTGCCCGAGGCTAGACCCCATATTGAGCTCCAATCGTTCCTGGGAGGCTCTGGCTCGGATTCCGATTCTGATTCGGCTTCAGCTTCAGCCTTAGCTTTCGCTTCGGCTTCAACTCTTTCCCGTTCCTCGGCTTCAACTCTTTCACGTTCTTCAACCTCAAGCCTTTCCCGTTCCTCGGCTTCAAGCCTTTCTCGTTCTTCAGCCTCAAACCTTTCCCGTTCTTCGGTTTCAATTCTTTCCTGTTCCTCGGCTTCCAATCTAGCTGCCTCCTCTGCCTCCTCTGCCAACTTCCTTTCAGCTTCTTCTCTTTCTGCCTTCCTTCTAGCCCTATCGGCTTCTTTCTGTTCCTTCTTGCTAAGCTTAACAAGTGGCTTGGAAGAGATCGGACTAAAAAAGTCATCGAACTTGGGTTCCTTGATAGGCTCAGGCTTTGGAGGTTCTTCGACAAGGCTCCTTTTCTTCTTCTTTTCTTTTGAAGACAAACCCCATCCCATGAAATCGTCAACGGCAGGGGGAGCATCCGGGACTGGCGGAGGTGACATGGGCTCTTCATAGTCATCAACAGGAAGTAAAGGCTCCTCTTTGTTCCTTTTCGTGTTTTGTCCCCAGTTCAACCAGCCGTTGTTACTATCTGCGGGCTCAATTGCTTCCATGGCCGGCTTATTCTCAGGTTCAGGAGTGAATTCCCTGTTTCTGCTAACCTTCTTTTTGTCTCTCTTTGAAGTAGTAGTAAAACCCCAGTCAAAATCGTCCGCAACAGCTGGAGGCGGGTCAGGAGCCGGTGCAGGTACAGGTTCATCAAAGTCCTCGATTACTCTAGGCTCCTCGGTACTCCGTTTACCTTTCCTCCTCTCTTTGTCCTTGATAGAGGTTTTATCTTTATCTTTGCTCGAGGTTTTGTCCTTCTTTTTACTAGAGGTAAGAGCACCCCAGATACCCACAGATTCCACGGATTTTGAGACTGGTTCTGGTTCTGGATCCTTGAACTCTCCTTCAGCTGGCTCATCTTTCACTTTGTCATCAAATCCCCAATCAAAACCACCGATCGCTGGAGCAGTTGGTATAATGATATCCTTGGATTGCTTTTTCTTGTCTTTTGTGGAACTACTGAGTCCCCACGAGTCCCATACATTGGTATCTTCTTCAGGTTCCGGTTCAAAAGAGGGTTCCGGTTCCGGTTCCGGCTCCGGTGGTGGTGGTGTTGGTGGCCTCACAATCTCGGGTTCTATAACAATGTTCTTACCTTTCCTTTTCTTTTCCTTCTTGGACAATCTAGTGTTTGCAATTGGTTCCGATTGTGGTGGCTCAGATTCGGACTGTTTTTCTGGCTCTGGGGGAGGTATTGGCTCTTCCACGGCTTCTTTCTTCTTCTTCTTTTCTTTCTTAGAAAGTCCCCATCCCCAACCGAAATCTTCTTCAACCTCTTCCTCAACAACAGGCTCGGGCTCGGGTGGTTCTACGACTGGTGGTGGTTCTTCTACTTTTGGCAGTTCGTCAATAATGGCATTTTTGCCCTTCCTTTTCTTACCAGATTTTGAATTACCCCACATGGAAATGGGTTCCTCCTCCCTTTTCGGTTCAGGAATAGGATCGGGATCGGGCTCTTTTTGGGGTTCGGGTTCCGCATCCGGTGGAGGTGAGTCTTCTGGTTTTGATTGTTCAGCAAGCTTTTCCTTTTTCTTCTTGTTTTTCTTGGAGGTTGTTCCGATGTTCCAGATATCTTCCACAGGGGCAGGTTCAGGGGCAGGCTCAGGAGTGGGTGGTTTCTTTTCAACAACCGGCTCGACTACGGCTTCCACTTTTTGAGTTTCATTGGCTTTAGGGGTTTCATTGGCTGCTTTACCTTTCATCTTTTTGCTTGTAGCTCCCCAGGCACCCCAAGCGTCGTCCAGGGCAGGAATATCAATGGGTTTCGGAGGTTCCACTTTTAGTTCTTCTTTTGGAGCCACTTCAAACATGTCTATCGCTGATGCTACAGTGCCTTTCTTCCTTTTCTTTTCCTTTTTGGAAATACCAATGCCAATTCCAATATCTTCTTCTGGTATCGATTCCGGTTTCGTGTCAGGCTTTGGTTCAGGCTTTGGCTCAAGCTTTGGTTCAGGTTTCGGGTCAGGCTTTGTTTCCAGTTTCCGGGGATTCGCTAAGCTGCGTTTAGTTTCATCCTGTTCAAGGGCGCCAAATGTAAATCCTAGGTCTTGATGTTCGGGCTTACCACGATCATTACTCCAAGGATTTTTAGTATCTTCCGCGGATTTATTTACTGGAGATGGAGTTCTCGCACTGGTTGCGCTCCCGATTCCCCATTTTGATACTCCAGTAATCCAGCTACTACCCCATCCACCGAGAACACCAGGTAATTTTGGGCTTGCGGTACTGCCGCCTGTATCCGGATTGAGATTGAGCTTAGGTTTATCATCTAATTTGATGTCATCGAATGTATCGGCAACTTTTATCTCGGGCGCGGGGGGCGGCGGAGGCGGTACTGGCTCTGGTTCTGGTTCTGGTTCTGGTTCCGGCTCGGCATATTTTCCCTTCTTCTTCTTTCTGTCTTTCTTGGTCGTTACAGTGAAGCTGTCCGGTAAGTCTTCGGCGGCTGGCTCAAAGGGTTTCTCCTCTTCCTTAATCTCTTCCTCCTTCTTCTCGTCTTCCCGTTTGTCATCGTCCTTTTTGTCGCCCCCTCCATCCCCGGAATCGCCTCCATTAGCCCCAGAATCACCGCCTGTGCCATGCCCTTTGTCACCATTATTACCGTCATCCTCGTTCTTCTTCATTTCATCATCTCCATCATCTTCCCTTGGTCTGGCGACAGGCGCATAACTTTTACCTTTATTCTTCTTCTTCGCAGCAACCTTGAATCCATCTTGAGAACTAAAATCGACAGAAGGACTTAGCCTAGGATCGCCAAATTGTGAAGGTTCACGTTTTCTTTCTCGGGAGATTCTAGGAGTAATGGGGTGGTCGGTAAAGTCTTGTGCTCGGGATTTGGCGAGTGAATCGGTTTCGTGTAGGTCAGTTATACTGTCTTTGTCGTTTGGTGCAGACATATCACATTGCCATCTTGGTAATAAATCTGCGGTTTTCAACCTTCCTTGTATACGTCTGCGAGACCGCACGTCTCTCGAATGGGAAGATCTGTTCTGCGAACAAAGTTAGATATCTATGTCACGAAGCATAAACCACCTCGTGCAAAAAATGAAG
This sequence comes from Sclerotinia sclerotiorum 1980 UF-70, assembly GCF_000146945.2. Taxonomy (NCBI): domain Eukaryota; kingdom Fungi; phylum Ascomycota; class Leotiomycetes; order Helotiales; family Sclerotiniaceae; genus Sclerotinia; species Sclerotinia sclerotiorum. The sequence continues at coordinate 1,821,472 of NW_001820831.1, forward strand.
CCGCTGCTGCATATATAGCATTTGGCAAATGACCGGAGATGACTGATCGAATTCCAATATATGTATTTGCTCCCGGATTATCCCATCTCGTCCCAAGTGCTCGCGACCATTAGATTGATTCCTCCAAACATCAAACCAGAAGTACAATGTGTTTTGCGCCAGCCCGAGCTAGTAGTAGACATAGGAATAAAACCACTAGAAAATCATTGTATGCATACCAATCCTGAATGATACACATCCTTATGTATTCGCGATGCCTCCCAAGCTCTCGCGATAAATCCTAACCTTATGCAAATATCCCCGTCATCCCACCCAATCGTCCAAGGAAACGTCGTAGTCGATCCACAATCGCTCCCCGGGCAATCGCTTCCGTACGACAAAGCCTCGACCGCTGCCATTGTGGATATTCGAACTTCTGTTATGGCATGGAGATGTCAAATTCATCGAAGCTGTGTGGTACTCGGCATGAGAGCAGTCTGAGAGGGAGGCTGGCAAAGTGGGATATGGTTCAAATGCGTGGCAGAAGGGAACGAGTGATGTCGGAAAAGAGGAAAGAGAGAAAAACCGGAGAAGACTGGGAAAATATAAGTAAAAATACAACAATTCGATATTATTATGAAGTGAGCTTGAAGTATAGGTAGATCATGTAGAGAGGGTATCGTATGGTATGAAGAGACCTCCGGATGTGGTCACACGTAGAATATCTCCCTGGTCGTTTGTATCCTTCGCCAATTCTGAGACATTCAACCAGGTATTCTGCGCTGAGATTGTTGATCCCCCAAATGAAATCCTTATCGAAACCCTATCCGGTCCACATCAAAAGATACCTAGGTCCACACACATCAAACGTTCGCATCCATCTGATATACGATCATTCTCGAAGATGACATTTTCTAGAGAGTGTGTAAATCAAATATGGAAATAAAAGCGATTGAGGGTGTTTACATTGACCAACAAGATTCCATGAAACAAGATTCTCGCATTGGATGATAGTAATAGAGCCTGTGTATGCAAGTGCGCAATTCATCGAATGGGACAAAAGAACACACGATGACTGGTGTAGTTTCCACTTTAGTGCTAGAGGTTGCGGGTACAGGCAGAGTGGACAGGTAACTAACAGGCCCAAGTTGAATCGGTAGGGCAGATCTGTGGGAGCGTGGATTTTGGCACGACTTGAGAATTTTATAGCTAAGGTTTGCTTGCTTGCTTGTACTGCGTGAACTGGCCTGTGTTGAAGAGGTACGAGTACTTAATTCATGGTTAAAATACTTGTATTACAGTTTGATGGGTTTAATTCCCATTGTTGTCAATGTTCATCATTTCAGGCTCTCTCTCCATAAGTTCTGGACACTTTCAACTCGAGGCTATGCCATTTTATTTCTCCACTATTTGAGGTTTCCTACTCCGTATTTACAGTATAAATTTATTTTTGCTACACCGCTTCTTGATATAAGTATCATTCATGAGAAAAGTGCAGCCACACAATGGTTACACCTCCATCCCTCGCATTGGCAAGGCAAGCTGATGAAAGGATCTGAAGATTTTTATCAAATTATATTAGACAATTAGCTTTATGCATAAGAGCGATTTTGTTTCCCTCGTGGCCATGGGTTTGGTTGGCTGGTCACAAGTGCACACTTAAAATCGGGTAGGTGTGGCAACCAAAGATGTGATGTATCAGTGGAAAGATACATTCTGATTCGTTTGAAGGATGTGCAAGCATAACAAACCGCGGGTACCGATGCGCCTTAATATTATCTTTCTTTTGTCCGAGTAAAAAAAGTAAATACCTGGTAGAACCGACATCTTTCGTAAACATTTCCATGATGCGAACCTACAAACCGCAAACCACAAACTTGCAACGTGGAAGGCATCTCGAGTCAAGACTCAAGTATGAGTTCGAGGCTAAAGGATGAGGCAAACTAAAAAGCACCGCGAGTACTAATAAGTTGAACTTAAGGCAAACAATGTTGCAAACAATGAGACAAACCAAAAAGTACAGCGAGCGCTATTTTGAGAAGTTGAGAAGTTGTCAGTTGCACCCGTAGGTAGTTTGGTTTATGTACTTTGTGTGGATAACAATCGCTCAGTCATCTGATTTCAGTCCGAAGTAATCTGAGGTCGTCATGCTTTATTTTGTTGTATGCCGCGTTTATCTTCGCATTTCTCCGCACATTTCATGCCTTGAAGATCGAGTTGTTATCGTTTGGCTTTGTTTCGTCTTCGAAATACAATGGTCGTGGACTTTGGCTTCTTATTAATATTTTCGGTTACGGATATCATGATCATACAGTACCGCATAATCAGAGATTCGGGCTTTTGGCATCGGCTTGAATTCAATGGGACGAATATTGGACCGCCCTCTGCTTCATTGATTGGTAACCGACTAAATCGTACCTAGCTGAAGGTTTTTGCCCAATCAACTATACACAACCATAGGTTGCACCAAAAATATCAGACAAAACCGGTATGATATTTTGTCCGCATAGAGGTCCGGCAAATATCAAGAGCCGAATGTCTCGAGCGTAACATGGAGTTCAATGCAAGACCACCTTTGTAATCTCGACGATTGGCGAGATGATTGTGGCTAGTGAGTAAACTCGAAGAGCCACAGCCAAGCCACAGAAACATTGACCATTTTAGGCATAATCGGGCCAAAATTCATCCGCTCAAGGATCGGCCCAATACCAAAAACCGAATCTTGCAGGATCGTGCGGTATGCTGTCAAGACATCGCCGCATAGAGGTGGGGTTCCTCGGACTTGTTCCAGAGATTAGTAATTTATCACCTAGAAATGCTAGATGCTTCTTATTACTCCGAGGTCTACCACGGTATTTCCTTTCCCATTGTACTTAGTCATGGGAGTGATCCATGTTGAGAACGGACATAATGATGTCAAGCGAAAGGTTCCCAGCCAAAGAAACTTCACCCCGCATCAAAGTCCCCTCCTTAACAAGGCCAAGAATAGAATCCAAAGTTTTTATGTCTCCACTCTATGACTTCAATCTCTGTTTTTTGAAAAATGATGATTTCCAATCATGCTATAAAGACTACCGGTGGTGCGTGCCTCAAGGTCTTCTTAAAGCCTTCGAAATCCTTCGAGAATTGAACATATCATATCCATATCATCTTACTCTTTATGAACATTTAAATCAAATCTCCAATCTCCAATCTTCAATCTCCAATACTCAATACTCAATATGCCATCAAACACAGCAATCGTTGTCCAGAAGCCTGGAGAAGCCAAGGCAGCTGAAGCCTCAATCCCAAAGCTTAGAGATGACTACATCCTGATCAAGACCAAGGCTGTTGCTTTGAACCCAACTGACTGGAAGCACGTTGAATGGTTAACTTCTAACGGAGCAAGAGTAAGTCGATGCTATCCTTTTATGCTCACCAAGCAATGCTAATAGCTACCCGCTAGATCGGATGTGATTATGCAGGTATCGTTGAAGAGGTTGGAAGCGCAGTTACCAAGGACTTCAAGAAAGGCGACCGTGTTTGTGGTGTTTGCCACGGAGGAAACGAAGTTAACCACGACGATGGTGCATTCGGAAACATCATCACCGCAAAAGGAGATATCCAAATCAAGATCCCAGACAACCTCAGCTTCGAAGAAGCATCCACCCTCGGTGTAGGAATCACAACGTAAGACTTACCAAACACCATCCATCCATTCATGAAAGTCATGACTAACACATCCCTCAGCGTCGGACAAGGTCTCTACCAATCCCTCGAATTACCCCTCCCCAACGCTCCCACCTCAGAGAAATTCCCCGTCCTCATCTACGGTGGATCCACCGCCACCGGTGCTCTCGCAATCCAATACGCCAAGCTTTCCGGCCTCCAAGTAATCACCACCTCCTCCGCCCACAACTTTGCCTACTTGGAAAGCCTTGGAGCCGACAAAGTCTTCGACTACAACTCCCCAACTTGCGCACAAGACATCAAAGAATACACCAAGGACAGCATCAAACACGCCTTCGACTGTATCTCCGAAGGTAATAGCATAGAGATCACAGTATCAGCCATGTCCTCCTCCGGCGGCGTATACAGCACACTCCTCCCAGTCCCCACCGAAAACGTGCACAAGTTCAACGACAAGATCGAGAACAAGTCAACATTAGCCTATACAGCCGTCGGCGAGCAATTCACCTTCGGAGCCAACACCATCCCCGCCATCCCTGGTCACTTCGAATTCGGAGTCAAATTCTGGGAGATCTCTCAGGGACTTCTGGCTGAGGGAAAACTCAAGGTTCACAAGGTCAGCGTGAACAAGTATGGAGAAGGATTCGAGGGAATCTTGGCCGGTATGCAGGCATTGAAGGAGGGTAAGGTTAGCGGTGAGAAATTGGTATTTACTTTGTAAGGCTTTGTAGAATTAGTAGCAAGCGGGTTTTGATTTAAAATATTGAAAATAAAAGGTCGTCAGTATTCTGTTGCGGTCTTGTCTTGATGACTTGTGAGTATAATCAATGGCCTTGGTATTAAGGCATAGTTGCGCTAGTGTGGTTCTGCTGTCCGTAAGCTCTGCTCTTTGTATAATGCAACACTACCGAATTTGAAACAGCAAACACTTATTATTATTATTACTTGTCACTTATATATTTCGAAATAAAAATTCTATTCAATCTCACCAGCCGCACAAACACCGTGACTTCAGCGCCGCGAGCTCAGATTCATCCTCTTGTCTCATCCCATCCCACATATCATCTTACATTTAAAAAGGCATCACCATCCACAAACAACCAATTCCAACCCCCAAAAATCGATATCTTCATATCAATTCTATTCCGTAATTACCTAGTATATAAAAACCTAGTATACATAAATATACAAAAATGAACCGCTTCCTTCATAAGATGAACGAACCATCACAATATAACTCCATACATAGGTACATAGTAGTAATCTTTAATCTCCCTGCACGCCGGGTATGAAGGTAGTTTGTCTGTTTATACTTATTTACCTACCTAGTATATGGTTCTACTTCATTGCTAGGGCAATCAATAGTGCAGATTAGAGTTAACAATGAGAGGTAGCTTGTGATGCTGGATCTTACTGGAACGTTGAACTTTGAACATCTAAATCGTTTGGAGTGTTGGGATCAATTGATATGTGGATATTGTGTCCATTCCAAATGCATTCATCAAGAACACGGCGAGATTTCAGATACAGAAGCATCATAAAACATAATTTTTAATGTGTATCATTCTAAGATTCATTTGCTGGAATCTTGCAAGGTTGGATCAACCATTTCCACTCTCTCAAGATCCCAAAAGAATCAATAAACTAAGAGAACCTATGAAGCATCTGCCGCTCACCGCAGAGAGCTATAACATAAAACCTAACAAAAGAATTTGTGGTATCTAAAAGCGCCAAAAGAAAAAACCTCATCAATACCTAAAAGTCCACTCTACAAGTCGATAACCCGTGAAGTAATAAAGAAGAATCGATGCGTATGCCCATCAAGCGCTGTCATTACAAGGTAGCTATCGACCGCTCATGTCACCCGTATAACCAGTATTGTATGCTTCCGCCATCTGAGGTTGAGGGTAACCATGTTGTGGATTGGGACCACTAGAGAGGTATCCCCCGTCATCATTCTCATCGTAATACTCGGAACCGCTAGCATCGAAACTGCTCCTGCCACTATGATCATCATCAATGTTATTATCACCTTGAGGCATCTCTGACCAGCTCAAATTCGCTAGGGCAGGATATTGTGCAAGAAGTGCAGCGGGTAAGCCGTAAGTTCCACTAGTATCCACAGGGAAACCATTGTGATCTTGACCCATAGGCTGCTGTTGCATATGCATATTTTGCATTCTTTGCTCTTGCCATAATCGCTGTCGTTCCAGGGCTTCTTCGTCCAGAAGAGGTTTGATACAGATTCGGCCAGCTTCAGACCTAAAATGCCGACCTAATGCATCAGCTCGAGCAAAGCGACGGCCGCAACCCCATGAACCGGCTTGCTTCAACTCGCCTTTGCATACGAACTTCTTCTCTCCAGAATGAAGACCCTCGTGACGTTTCCGGTCATGTTGGCGTGCAAAGGCTTTGCCGCAAACCGTGCAGACGAAAGGTCGCTCATCAGTATGTGTACGCAAATGAGAACGAAGATTGTAGGCACGGGTAAAGCGTTTTGGACAAAGATTACATTGAAAAGTTGCTGGATGTTTTTGAACCCGCTTCGCACTCCCGTTATCGGACGATGCTGCCTGATAATCAGGATCTGCCAAACCAAGAATATAATCTCGATTTGGCAGGGATGACGTGGATTGTCGACGTCGGCCAGGTGAAGTTGCTCCAGATCGATCATTCGGTGATAAGGAGCGCGATGCCGATGAGTCGTGTCCTGATGGAGATAGAGAATTCCTCATTAAAGGAGAGGTGACTGAAGGACTATGACCGCGGGGACTATTATACGGGTCCGAGACAGCTCTCCTACGACGACCTGGAAAAATTAGTTACAATCACGTGTACGTGAAATCGGCAGCCACTTACCTCGATCGGGTGGAGTCAACGCGTCTTGGTCAAGGGCAGATTTTGGAGGATCAAAACTGTTCTGCCTGGATGCCGGCGCAAATTCTACATTAATCTCAGGTGGTACCATTTGTTGCGCTTGTCCCATATCCAAAGAACTGTTGTGTTGCATCTGCGGAAACGATTCTTGTACTTGATTGTAGATGTTTTGCGAAGGAAAGCCATTGTTCGCATTAAGCATAAAAGCACTCTGCTGATCCATATTTGGTATCTGTTGAGGCCCAAGTCGCGGTGATATTGCAGGACTATGGCCTGGACTGATTCCAGGACGAGGACTTGTGTCAGCCAAAGAAAAAGAGCCAATTGCGAGAACGTCCTGGTAAATAGAGTCTTGGGGATGTTGCATTGGTGAGTGCTGTTGCTCAATCGCTTCAAAGCTATCGTGGTGACCTAAATTAGGAGAATGGGCGGCGGATGAAATATCTGAGTATTCAGAGGGTGTTCTACGATGACCTGTGAATTGCGGTGGCATCATACTCCAATCACCAGGATTATGCCCAATTGGGAAAGCAGCACTCTCGGGGCCAAGTGATGCGTTTCGTGAATGACGTGAAGATGCTTGAAAGGGGCCCTGGTTGAAAGATGGGGACTGATGAGAGGAAGATGGCGAACGGGAGTCACGCGGCATTAAACTTGGTGGTGTTGGTGTATGAACGGGAGATGACATATTCAATTCTGCAGGGTTGATAGATGGGTTCGCAGGCTGGGGCGCAAGCTCATTCATGAAGAAAGACTGATCAAATTGCTCGTTCTGTCCACTTGTGTTAGGATATAATGAGAAATCTCCGTCGAAATTGGCACTCAGGAGCTCCTGGGTAAAGCTTCGCTGTGGGGGAGCAAAGGATGATTGGTCTTCTTGTTTGAATTGGGAAAAGTCCTGGGCCTGGCTTGGCGCAAAATTGGTCTCTCCAAGTCCGCCTTGAGTAAATTGTTGACCTTGATTTAAGAAATCGTTGTTGCCAACATATGTAGGCAGTGTTGTGTTTTGGTTATTAAAGTTATCCTGAAATTGTTGGTGGTTGACATTCGAAGGATCCAAAGCAATGCCTAATCCATTCATATCTTGGAAAGGGTGCGGGGATGGAGAATGATTCCTTATATGTTGGTGACTTCCAGATGGAGACCTTCCACGTTGTGAATCCATGACGAAAGTTTGTTTGCTCCTTCTAAAAATATCGAAATATTGCGAGGTTGTCTTGTTTAGAAGTGAGCCTTACAGGCACGGTGGCAGTGCAAGTCAATGAGGCTTAGCAACGGCGGATATACAAATAAACTGCATGCAATGATTGGTTGATTCGACGGGACTGCGAAAATTGACTATGAAACGTAAAGTCCGGAGTAGTAGAGCTATTTGAATACGTAGTTCTTTGTTCGAGCTCGTCGGTGTTTATAGCTTTGGAGGGGAAACGTCGCTGAAATCAAAGACGAAATGAGGTAATCTCGATAATGGGATTGCGATTTCTATCTGTGCCGCAGACTATTGGTATGAACCCAAGAATTGCCTTCAAAGATGCGGGCCCTTAACGTAGAATTTCCTCTAGAATTGAATATTATAATAAGCGCCAACAGAATGTTGGATATTGAACCCAAAACAGTGTATGATTTTCTCAAGCCGACTAAAGTCGTTCGCGACGAGTGGGGGTTGTCGTTTCTGTGTTTGTGAATCGCTCCTTCATCTGGGTGACCACATATGTATTAGCAAGAACTTCTATCCTCGCGACATGTATTTGCGATAGTAACGGTGTCTAAGGATGGGCGAACATCCTAGAGCGCATCGTTGAAAGACAAATCAAACACTTGTTGGCTCTCGAGTCTACTTCCCACTTGAAGACCCGAAGATAGACCTAAGACGCTGTACGAATCAAGAATAAACTAGAGAGGATCGACTTACACGAAACAGTAAGATGTAAATAAGGATGCGCTTCTGGATTTCGGATTGAATTACTCTATTTTTGCTGGTAGCAGCATGAGGTTTGCAGTTGTTGATTTTGTTTGATACATTCGACGACAGCGAAATGCTTATCGTTTGGGAAGTTCTACAATCGCTTAAAGAAGCCGTACCATGCCATGCTAGGACTCGCAAAGCTCCGTATTGCTAGATTACTTTGGTACGATAGTGCCTTTCATGCCATATAATAATCGGTACAGCTTCATCTCATCACACAACCATGTGGACGTGGATGAGTAAGATTAAAAAGGGAATGGCATACGAGTTTGCATTCAATCAGTTCAATGTATATAGGTATTCACACAGTTTGTATATAAAATTATAAGATTGTTATTTCAAATCATACTACAGCAGTTATGTCTAATATTAAGATCTGACTTCCTGTAACTGTGAGCTTCTTTACGGAGTAATGTATTCGAGTTTTTCTGAGAGGTAAATCCTGACACAAAAATACTTCCCTCTCCATCTATTCCAAACCCAACCAAGGGAGCCCCTCTCGCTCATTAGGTTATGCTTGTGATTTGCCTTACGAAATACGGTATCAAAATCATCGCCCTACGAGTAATAAGACCCTGTAAAGTCATGGCCAAAGCGTTTCTATCTTCGTACAGGAACCAAACATATGGATGGATAGATGGATGTAAGGTACAGAAATATTCCTGGAACTTTGTATTACTCCATGGACATTTGTCTGTTGCACGGAAATCCTTCTAGCATTGATGGTGATGGATGATAATGATACGGCTCTGATCATAAAACTCCGTCTCCGTAGGTATCAGTGGCTACCGATTTAGACTCTTAAGTAAGACGCTTACCTAGGTACCTCTGGTAGAGGTCAAATCCACCTTTTATTAACATCACTCAACATCAAACTCACTGGCTCTTCAAACTACTGGTATAGGTAAGTAGGTATGAGGCTATGGTAGATGTATTTACATACACCTGCAGCAGTAAATCCCAAATATCAACAAACCAAATTGCTCAACGAGGAACTCTTAAACTGTAGTTGAAATGGCGCTCTATCAACATGCTCCTCGTGAGCCATATGAATTGACTCATGATGAGCTGTATGAATAGAGCCGCAGATAATAGGAACGTGCCAGTAACAAAAATTTAAGTCTGAATCACCTAACTTTTGGTGGTGCCATCACAATGCAGTGAGCAGCAAGCCCTCCCCAGTGAGGATCGTTCTCGGACAGAGGAAAAGTGGATATTTTCCAAAGACCTTAATGATGATTACCTGATAAGAAAATCTTTGTAAATATATAAATATATGTAAGATCTTATATAAAGTTCGTTGTGATGCTGCACAGATGATCGCATACAACATTTCTTTAGCATGATGCCTTCAGTAAGGCCGTATCTCGGGCGGCAAGATCAGTTGAGTCCCGTCGCTTGGCAGTTCCTTTGCCATTGTAAGATCTTTCTTCGGATTCCGAGCACGTTTGATCGACGTTATCTCGCAAAAAAAACTCAGAGCTTCGATATGAGCGTAGTTTTATGACACTTTTGAATCTGCCATTAGCAAAAATGACCGAAGATAATAACCCATACTCTTCAAGCCCGCCGAAACATAATGTTAAAATTGGCCGGTACCAGGGGTTCTCGAATTGGCAGCCTCTCAGTACAGAAAGTACAAGCCCTATGACAACACATGGACAAGGCGCCTTGTCTAGACTTATCAAGAATCATTCAAATGGATCACTGGCTACCATTCGGCGTACGTCCGCATCGATTCTAGGTAGAGAATCTTCGGATGATGAAGAGCGCCCTCGTAGTGTATTTGACGACCGCGATGATCTCAGTGAGAGACGCCTGAGTGCTGTTCTCAATGGACCTCAGATGCGTAGTCAACGCCTTATTGGCAATAGCAATCCGCGATATAAATGGGAGAGGTATTGGAAAACCGAGGAAGACTTGAAGGGTATGAAGAAATCGATGTAGGTTACTCAAAGTGTCACGGGCGCAAACATTCAGCCTTATGACCAAAACTGACAAGCCTCACAGACGCCAGTACTACGAACGAACGAATTCTCTCATTCAACAATACATTTACATTGATCGGCTACTTGATTCTTCGATACCTCATGACCTCTTGAATGAATACGAGCACAATGCATGCAGTGGGCGATTTGAAGTGCCCACTACGATATCAGAAGAACCGCGTACACCCCCGGAACTAGAAACCCCAGCAAACAATGGCAATACCTCTATATCCGTACCGAAGAGAATAAAACGGACACCGCGAGAAATTTACAAGGTAACGGAAGAGACACCTCTTCTCGTCTTTGAGGGAGATAGCGAATACGATGGGCCAAAGCCTGAAATTCCCGGTATGGAGGATGACAGTGTCGAGAGTGGTGATAGAATTGTGCAGATTGCGATTTACATCAATTTAATTGCCAATACTGTTCTTCTAGCTGGCAAAATTGCCGTCATCGTGCTAACAAGCTCTCTCTCGGTTCTTGCTAGTCTTGTCGACGCCGGATTGGATTTCCTCAGTACAGCGATCGTTTTCACGACCACTAAAATGATTGAACGTCAAGATCAGTATTCGTACCCTGTTGGTCGTCGGCGTCTGGAGCCCATCGGTGTTCTTGTGTAAGGCAGTCCCTTTAGTTTTATCCATTTTCGCTTGGTTAAGAGGAGATGTTGATTTACCCCATTTAAGCAAATGCTAACGTAATGACGATATAGCTTCAGTGTCATCATGGTCACGTCTTTTTTTCAAGTGGCTTTAGAATGTTTTTATCGCCTCTCCTCGGACGATCGTGATATTATCGAGCTTACTCTACCTGCCATCGTTATCATGTCTTCAACAGTTCTCATCAAGGCACTTTGTTGGCTTTGGTGTCGTCTAATCAAGAACTCTAGTGTTCAAGCTCTTGCTCAAGATGCCATGACTGACGTGATTTTCAACATCTTTAGTATCATCTTTCCTCTCGGTAAGCCCAGCAAAACGTGCATTCTTCATCTATTCTAGCTAACATACAACAGTTGGTTTCTACGCCCAACTATGGTGGCTTGATGCACTGGGAGGTCTCTTACTTTCTTTCTTCGTCATCATAAACTGGGCTGGTACCTCCGCCGGCCACATCCGTAATCTAACCGGTGCTGCTGCCACCGCCGACGAACGTAACGTTCTCCTCTATCTCACCATGCGTTTCGCACGCACCATCAAGCAAATCCAAGGCCTACAAGCCTACCACGCTGGCGACAAACTCAACGTCGAAGTCGATATTGTGCTAGATGAAAGCATGAGTCTTCGCGATAGTCATGATTTGGGCGAATCATTACAGTATGTATTGGAATCAGTTCCAACGGTTGATAGAGCATTTGTTCATCAAGATTATGCGGGTTGGAATTTACCTACTCATATGCAACAGCAGGGTGAGTAAAGTACATTTAGTGATTGAAAGCTTTGTTATATTATGTTTTTGAACTTCTTCGGATGATGTCTATGAAGAAGTGCTCTTGTAGGACGAGATTCTTATGCCTTTTTTTTTCTGTATATTACTGTATCATTAATATATCATCCATCTTGGTGTATTGGTATACATTATCCTTTATTCAATAGAAAATAAAGTCAATCCAACAAAATATAATAAATAAATTCAAATAATGAACTTTCTAAGTCTTACTATCAAACTCAAGTTCCTATCTAGTAATTAAAGTCTATACTATACCGCTACTCAGTATACCAGTAAACAAGCAGTCCACGATGTAGGTATCAAGATATAAATAGAGACAGACTATCAAGAACTTTGCGTCACGGGTCGTTGGTTTAGGTTTAAGATCTTGAGATCGAGAGGATGGATAGTAGATATTAAAGTAGATATAGTGATTATAATATTTCCTATCTATTTATTATCTACTCTTTACTATCAATATATATATATATATATCCATTATGTTACGAGGTTTGCCGTCTAGATCACGTGGAAGTGCTCTAGGCTCTCGAGGTGGTTTATAACTAGGCGTCAAGCAGGGACTTAAAGTAATGACAATAATGCAATTCGTAACTAATAGTAGAGTATACTAAATGATTGATCTTGAGCACGAAGCTCTATACAAAGGAAATCCATCTTGATTATATAGACCTTCATGCCTATGGCTAGTCAGAACCGCTGCGCGGTCCTGGACAGCCAGCGTTCCTCAGCGGTCCATAACGTGACTTTAATCACGTTACCTTGGTTTAGTCATGTGACGCGGCATAGAAGATAGCCGTTGTAACACATTATTTAATACCAGAGTATACTTTATATATTTTTATATAAAAAAGTAATCTAGAAATTATCTATTTATATTAAAATAGGAAAAATAATAGAGGAATAAGATTATTAAGAAAGATTGTTAAAGATCCTTGAGTTCATATTATTTTATATTAGAGTTTAGAGTAGAGTATCAAGTGTAGGAAGTACTATATATGTGACATGTTCTAGAAATTCTAGAGATTCTAGAATCTTGGATTTTGGATTTTTATAGGTATACGGTGTATCTAGTACTCCGTACAGGGTTAAGTGAGTGAGTGAAGTGAAGTGAATACCTTGTATGATTTATTTTGGATGAATGGATGAATGCATATAGATGAATGAATATTTAGATAGTAGGTAGATTGTACGTAGATCTCGCATTCGCGCCAGGATTACCATGAATACGCCGATTTGAGGTGATTTGAGTAGGGTACCTATGATACTGCAATTTTTAGAGATCCCTATCGTGTAAAGAAAGGCGATGGATGTTAACGCTGTTACTCCATTTTCCATTCACAGATTTTTAGTCCATATTGATGATTAATTAATCAATCAGACGTTCAAAGATTTCCATTCTCATGCAGATAGATACTTGATTTATTCATACAGAATACACCTACCTACCTACCTACCTATTCTATCTACCCTATCTACCCACCAGGTACATATGAAAGTCAAGGACCAGAGTACATAGCTGCGCAATGCACATACAGAAAAAGGAGGTTAAAGTCATGAAAAGAAGGAGGCTCCTTGTTCGGGGCTAATACTCCGCCCGCACAGAAGTTGTTGGGTTTATTAGGTACCTACCTACCTACCTACCTACCTATCTAGACGCTGGGGTATTTTGTGATTTTGCGGGCATAAGGTGGAACGGAATAAATCAATAGATCAACAGATCGATAGATCGTACATTTATTAATAAAGTGATATCCTGGGAGTTTGATCGTCGGATCTTTACTTTAAGGATAGTGAGTTACAGCTTGAAGTCTGATAATGAGAAACTAGCTACTGAGAAAAGAAAAGGAAAGTATTTAGGATTGTTAAATTTGAATCACAATCTTGAATGCTAGGTAGGTATAAGACTTAATATATTCAGATTTAACATGCCATTTATTTTGTCCATATCGCGGCTGGTTGTCTAGGTAGCAATTGACGAGGGGAGTTTAATGATTCTATTTTAGGAAATCGTATGTGATATTGAATTAATGGTAATCTTACTACGTATTTACCTAGTATTTCCTTTCAGATGTCTGAGGCTGTGTCCTAAATAATCCACGTGTATTGATTGAATGGATGAAGGTTTGAAAAGGGTACACAGTAATAAAAGATTTGATCTACAAACTCGTATTACTATTTGTAGCTGTGGGCATCGTATGTCAGAAATAGCGGAATGCGGAAAAGACGTCATGTCGAAAGGGTCTTGAGAGGGTTTCGTGCCCAGTGAAGATTTATGTTTTGTGGATTGCGATGTGATGGATTGACGGAGGAAATGCGAGATGGTGGATCCATCCGGTATAACCAACCCCTTGAAATCTTCTGGAGCACCAATGTTGTGGATAAGGTTAGTGAAAATGTTATTTTTAAGTTTGAAATTTTGAGATTTGAGAGACAATGTCTGGTACTCGAGGCTTTTCGTACGTCCGTTATGTAAGATGCGGGTTGTTTAGGGTATTGAGGCATTGATGAATGATCTGGTGAGGAGGTGAGTGCATAAGATAGATTAATGAACTTTTTTCATATGCTTCAAAATGCATATGTAGAAAGTACCTAGTAGTAGTAGTATAATCATACTCAAACGACATTGATCGTATTATGATGGCTGAATATCTCTGAATGGCGGCACGGCATTGACCATAAGATTCAAGGTACGCACGCTCGAGTACGGAGTATTGATGAAGGATTCTCTTTGTGCAACAACCGAAAGGAAATACCAGGGGCAAGAGAGACTTGGGAAAAGGCATCATGCAAGAAGATAGAAAAGGAATAGAATTTCTTTCTCTCAGCCTATCGAGGTGTGCATGCTTTCCACATGCTCAAGGATTTGGAAGATGATGCATTTTTTGTTTATCATTAGTGTCACGGCAACGAACAAAAGAAGAATGATACATACGGACATATGTATGTGCATATACATGATGATATATCCTCCGTAAGTGATGAAGAAATGGTAAGCGGGGTTGAAGAAGTGAAGAAGTGAAATGTGATGAAGAGGTTGAAAAGGGTTTGGTTATATGAGCGATGATTAGATGAGGAGGAGGGTTGAAGGAGTAATGATGTGTGTATGTAATAATACCTAGGGATGTAAACCTAGGTAATCTTACTAGAATCACTATATAAACCACCCAAACTCCTGGGAAATAGGAGAACGAGGAGGATAGGAAAATGCTTCCACCAGTCTTCCTTTTGTCAACACAAATTTAACCTTCATCCAACTTGCCAACTTACCACCGACCTTGTATTAATCTTCAAGCACCGGTAACATTTCATCACAGTAAGACTTACCAAGAGAAATACAGGCTCAATAGAGTGAAGCAAGACAGTGTTCTGCTCCTGAACTACGGTGCACTCCCACCATTTAGGCATCAAAGTAGGTAGGCTACAGGCTGCAGTGACCTCAAAGGCAGACACTATAAACACTGTAACCACTATATTGCCACTATAACCACTACAAGCGCTATAGCATCTAATAAAAATATCCTTGGGTCCCCAGTAAAAAAAGGCTTTTAGCAAGCTTTTAGTATGACCAATCAGTAATCAATTCACCTATCCAACCCCATTCAACTCACTCACCTCACTCAACTCATCCAACACATCCATGAATTTCTCTCCTTCAAAACATTCCACCTCCACTTTTGTACCCTTAACATGGTCTCTCATTGAGAAGAATCGAAGAATTCTTGTTTTGCTCCTCTCTCTCTATCTTTCTAACCTCAAAATCTCATATTGAATTCTTCAATCATTGAATTGCATTTGCATTTGCTAGTTCGAAGACACTTTGTCTCTTGAGTCCATCGCTTTTTCTTCCATTGTCATTGATATCTTTTTTATTCTTTTCTTCTCATTTTCTTTTTCGTCCATCGTTGGCTGTATTTTGGATTCATCTTCTCTCTCTTGTGGTAAGTAAACATTACAAAATATGCTTTCTATCTATCATCTCCCCTTCACTTTGCTCTGCCCTCAAATTTCTATATTTAAACTGCGCCCATCAACAAACTGAAAAATTCGACTCAATTACTCACTCCCCCGACACTATCTCCTTAACTTCAAAGTCTTTGGCGCCCGCGGAATATGTTTATCAGAATCGATATTCATTCACTACCATTTTTTGATACCCAATCTTTGGCCTGGCCTTGAATGTTTAAATGTTCAACACCTTTCTGTCACCAAACAAACATTCACACACCCGTATCCTTGCCTTCCGAGTATTTGCTCGGCGAATACACCACATTTGCTTTTGCCCAAAGCTACACCAATTCCTTCCTACGACAGCTTGAACTTCTCATAAACTACCGATCTATTGAACTGGATCCTTGAATTTCACTGTTCCAAAAGGACCTTGCTAACGTCGTCTGTGCCCACTTCATTAGACCGTTCTCTGATCTTTTCTTGCACGCATTTCAACGAAATCTCTCGTATTCATCTCGACGTCCATAACGATTTTCTTCGGCATTGACGGGTAAAACTTCATCTTCGAGCAGCTCAATCTTTTGCAGATCAAGCACACGCAGAGCATCAAGCCTCATATCCCATATTTGGATACCTTTTTTCGATCCTTACCACTGAGAAGCTCGAGACCGGCAATCTCGTCTTCCAGTAACCAAACACGAACTATATGCCTTTAATTCCGAAAAATTTTGGGCGACGCAAGTCAACAGCAAATGCTTTAGAAAATCCCGAACCTCCTGTCGAATCTTCCTTCAAGGTCTTTGAGCGTCCTCAAGTCGGAGGGCATAAGTCTGGTCCATCGTTCGACGGTGGAGTGAAATTTGCTAGAGGAAGTGTTACAGCGGATTCACATAAGGAGGACAACCTTTTTGAGGGCATGAAAGTTAATACTGTTAATCGGTTAGTACTGAGAATCCACCTGGGAAATTCAGGGGATTTATAACTAGGGGGTACCCTTGGCATAAGCTGATAAAGTTCAAGTGGCAGTGGAGCATCAAATACGAACACCGCATCTACCACAGATAATTCCTCCCGCTTGAGTGCAGCGTCTACAGCCCCTTCTTCTATGGACACACCTGGCCACGAAGAATGGAGAGCATCTCATGATAGACATCACGGCGACGGTTCCCTTCCACCAAAAACATCCTCAGGTTTTTCTCTAAAGAATGCTGGAAGATCTCTTTCATGGGGAAGAAACAAAGCCACTGCGTCTCCATCAAAAGCATCAGACGAATTACCGCCTTCACCGACCATCCGAGACGATAGCACTTCAATCCGTACTCGCGCTGTGACTGCATCCAGCTACGCAAGCACTGCTACACCACCAAAACTTGGAGATAGAGACTTGGATCTCACAATGGGAGACGACTTTGGAGACATGTTTGCCGGAATGGCGCACCGTAGAAGTGCGGTATTAAATTCCCCTGGTGGCAGAGGGTTTCCTAAAAACACTGCAAGTCGAGCCCCAATCTTGAACATGACTACAATTTTACTAACCTTACGTAGGAAATACTACCACCTGAGCCAGCATTCAAGTCGTATTCTGCCAATCGTGCCAACAACCAACCTTCACCCCTGAATCTCGATAAACGTAAACCAGTGGAAGACCCGCCATATTCATGGGGATCAAATGATGGACTTATGAAAAATACTAGTCCGCCTCCGGTGGTAACTCGTAATATGGGACCGCCTTCTCAACAGCCTCCTCCTGTTCCAAGGCACGGACCTCTTCATCAAACTGACGGGAACCAAGCCATCCCAAGGCCGCGGTCGAGTGCGCCTCGCCCTGATTCCTCACTCAAGAGAAGTAGTGCTATCTCCATGCGCCGCCAATCTACATTAGATTTTGATAGCGTCGACGAGGACGCTGCACTCTTGCGTGATTCAATTCATGCGAGCAAGAATCTGGGTGAAGCACCAAGTAATCCTCCGGCCCGTAAGAGCTGGGCACTCCCTTCGCAAGCTGCATACAATGCCAAACCGACCGCAAAAACACAACTCCTTGAGCCGGATGAGGATGAAGATCTCTTCGAATCCGCCGATTTAGCCCAGCAATTCCAAGAAAAGTCGGAATCCCCACCTCCTTCGAAACAAGCTCCTCTAAACAAGGTCATGACACCAGCACAATTCGAGCGTTACAGACAAGATCAAGAGCGTTTGCGAAGCGTCGGCGGGCGCCTGAAAGATGAGGAAGCCGAGGAGGAAGATGAGGAAAATTATGAGGATGATGAGGACGAAGCAGAGAAGAGCAAAAATGCTGCCAAGCAACGACGGAAGCAGGAGGCTCACATGTCAGTGTATAGGCAACAGATGATGAAAGTTACCGGAGAATCGACACCCGCGCCAGCACCTCGACCTTCAATGTTTAGCAGCCAAAGTACACCCAACTTGGTACTCGATGTTCCGACGGAGGATGGAGAGGAGGAGGATGAAGAAGTTCCTCTGGCCATTCTTGCTGCTCATGGATTCCCCAATAAGAACAAACCACCTACAAGCAGGTTAACTAGCATGGGATCTAATCCAAATCTCAGGGGAGCAGCTCAAGGTGTCCCAGGTATCGGTGGACCTTTGCCTGTATTTGCTCGCAATCTACCACAAGACCCTTATGTTGGAGCAGGCCTTGTGTATCCAGCTAATAGGGAGTCATTGGCATTTGGAAATGGTGGTCCTGGGTCCGTTCACAGCATTCCTAACAGAGGTGCTCCTCCAGGAGGTCTCGTAGGTGTCATTGCCACAGAAGAACGTTCTCGAGCCATGCGAAGGGGTAGCCCAAACCCTGGATATGGTCAAATGCCTCCTGGCGGCTTTACTGGCATGGTTCCTCCACCAATGATGGGGCAGATGCCTATGGGTGCTGGCGCGCTAGGAATGGGCCAGGTGGGACCTATGGGTGCAATGCCTCAACCAATGCTCAGTCCTGGTGACCAAGCTCAGATCCGTATGACTGAGCAGATGCAGTCATTCATGGAGATGCAAATGCAATTCATGCAAATGATGGCAACCAACCAGAATGGAAAACCCGCTCCACAGGCCGGTGGTGCACCGCAACTCGGGCCATTGGGTCAATTGGGTCAATTAGGTCACATGTCTCAGCCAAACTTTGGTGAAATGCAACGACCTACAAGTCAGCAGTTGACCACTAGCAATTCTGGACCAAATCTCCGACCAGAAAATGCACAACGTACCATGAGTATGCTTGAGCCTTCTGGTATGCCTTGGTTACAGCAGCAAGGTCAAGGATATGCATCGTCAATACACGCTCAGGGCAATGGTTATGCTCCGTCAATAGCACCTTCTGAACGCAGCAACGTTGGATTACCTGGCCGATACAGACCAGTTTCACACAGTCCCCCAACTGAAGCCAAGCCAAAAGACTCAACCATGCCAGGTGCACAGGGGGGTTGGGAAAACAAGCATGCCTCAACCACGATCAAGACCGTTCAAAGGGTAGATAATGACGACGAAGATGACGAGGAAGCGTGGGCGGAAATGAAAAAGAAGAGAGAGCAAAAGAGATCTCTTTGGAAATCAAAGAAGGATACCAGTGGTTTATCGGAAATGCTTGGTTACACGCAATAATAATTTCATGGGCGGGGTATCTTGGTTTTAGATGCGTATGCATTTGCATTTGAAGGGGACAGCTTTGTGATATATAGCATGAAAACTTTGGCGTTGGAAGACTTGGGAGCATTGAACTGGAAATCATACCTCTGGCATGACTGCTTTGTATAGTAGTAATATAATTTCTGATCTGGGCGGATTTTGTTTCTTTTTGATTTTTCTTATTATTTAATGATCGATCTCTCGTACCATCTACTTAATAAATGACTCTTTTTTTATTCTTGATTTAATGCAAGCCTATGCCTGATTTTAGTGAACCAAATCTATAACCAAAACGACTTTGGTCTCAAACACACATCAAACGCCTACAATCATCCAATTGTCGAATCATTCATGTCTTTCCTCTCCTTCGATCACTTGGACAGACCATACTATCTATTGCATCCTTCTCTCCCTCACGCAATCTTTCCTGCAGCCCACTCCCTTCTCTTAACCCCCAGCTCCACAGCCGCAGCACCCCAATCCTCACCATGATTATGGCCTCCATTCCCGGTCGCACCCACGCCAGCCCTCATAAGAGCCTGCTCCTCAGTAAGCACGGTCAACAAACCAAAGATGAGCGGAACACCCATGTCCAATTGGACGCGCATGAGGGCGTGCGAAACGCTATCAGCTATGTATTCAAAATGCATGGTTTCGCCTTTAATGAGGCAGCCAATCGCAATAATGGCGTCGAAGGGAGCAGTCGATGCACTTTGTGGTTGCGTGGAGAGGGAAGTAAGATCGGTGGTTGAGGAGCCGAGGAGGTCGCCCGCGGAAAGTGAGGAGGTTTGGGTGGATTGGATTTGCGAGGCTGAGTAGAGTCTAGGATGGAGTGGAGTGGAATGGTTAGTTTTGATTGACTAGTATTAGGATCCGGGGTTGAGGTTGAAGGTTGAAGATTCTCGGGAGTGAAGGAATAGATAGATAAAGGGATAAACGCAATGAATATGAATATATAACGAGAAACACGTACTTTGAGCAAGCAATTGGTAACTCCCAACTCCCCGGCACGGATTGCACGACGATATTGGATTCCTTCACACCACTTGCCAGTAAAGTTTTCTTCGTCCCAGCGAGAAGCGGCTCGATTATAGCTGAGGCGTAAGTGGTGGTTAGCGGATGGTAAATGCGGTGTACGGCTGAATGAAGGGGGATGGGATGGTTTTATTGTATTCGAGAGATTACTCACAGGTATTCCATCTCGCATGTACGATTCCAATACGAAGGGCACTTCCATCGTGCTTTTGAGCTTCTCCTGGTCCTTTGAGTGAAGTATCCATGGTGGGTGGTTTAGATGTGTTTTGAGTGTTTTTGTTATGTGAGTGGGTGATTTGGCTGGCTGGCTTTGGTCTGGAGAGGTCGGAGGGGTTTTGGTGGGGTGGAGGAAGGAATGCATTGATCAATCGTTGTTGACCTTGTGGGATGGATGGATGGATGAATGAAGCTTGGACCATCTAACCTGCTCCGTACAGTTTCACACTTCCCGATTAGAGAGGGCTCAGTCAGGGAGGGAGGGCACGATGGGAAGATGGTACTTTCCCGTGTGAGAATAATGGATTGTTTTGATTTAAAAGCTGTAGATTCTTCATTTATCTTCTTCTAATAAACAACATACTTGCTTCACTACAAACTTACTCGAAAGCAGACTTAATTGATATTACATTCGCTTTGGCTACATACTTGCTTCACAGTATTCTTCATTGGCATCATTCTTGATTGATATCACGCTCGTTACCACTATTTCTACTTTGCTTGATTAATAGGACATCTTAAGACTATACTCATCACCATGTCGCAGTCTACCGGTCATCCCAATTCCACCATTGGACCTATGGTTCGATTGCGAGGACTGCCTTATTCTGCTTTGCCGTTGGGTGGCATAGGCATTCATCCAGACGGAACAGAAGAGAAGTTGAATACTAATACACAAATACATCCTACACGGGGTGCGGAGGCGTTCATCACAGATGTTCTGAGGGAATCAAGTTTATTCATCGATGGCATGGGGTTGGATGATAGTTGGGACCTTGACAAACGTTCGACTACTCTCTTCGGTAAGAAGCGCATTCTGTTCCTTAAGCGCGTCATTCCTGCCAGGGATATCAACAGAAGGAGAGTGTACAGTCAGCTTCCGCTAGTAGATAATAAGGAGGTCTGGTATGCTAGAAGAAGTTTTCATGATAATCAGGATACACGAGGTTCAGCTACTTGGGACCAAGTTACTGTAGACATCAAAGAGAATCATGCCCTTACAGAGGAGGCGGTTTCGGACGATGTGACCGCTAAACAATGCATGCGCTGGAATACGAACAACCTCATTGTTGACAGTGGTGGTGAACAATGGAACAATATCACAATGGCTGTCGTGGAAATGAGGCATAAAATGCCCGTGATAATAAATAAGCGGACGTTCCCTGTGGTATTGATCACTGCGTCGCCGGGCAGCTCTAACGGAAATGAGTTCCTAGTTATCTCAATACCTATAATCGATTTCGAGACAACCACGTGGGCCCAATTATCAAAAGAAAAGAAACAAGTTGTTGCGGCCTATGCAGCCATCGAACAGTTTCGTATTCTCCCTCAGGGAGAAATAGAGTGGACAATGGCTACTACTGTAAGAATTCTAGGCAAAGACTCTGTTGTGCTCTACCATTTGCTAACTTGTGTGTAGTCAAACCCCAAAGGTAGTGTCGCTCGCATCTTGACATGTATAGAAGGCACCGCTATGCCAAGAGTGATTAGGAAGGATATTAAAATGTATATGAAATGGGTCCAGCGTCGAAGGACAGGTGACGAACAGCCCGAGCAGGCCCAACAGCAGCGCCCTTCCCTCTTTGCCAGAGGGAATACATTCCTCAGAAACCAGTTCCGAATGTTGTCGAGGGAAGCCGTAATTCCCCCGCGAAATTAACTCTATAACGACGGTGGCGGATCCTGACAGAACTATTTGCCAGCTTCATCTAGGAGCTTGATTGGTTTTGTGAGATCGAAAGGCCGAGAGAAATTGAATGATCTTCAGCGTGTAAAAATCTGGTCGCTGCTCAGCAGCGCTAAGCAATGTGCAAAGGGGGGTTATTAATAATTGCTATTCTTAAAATAACAATTTCAAGCGTTTACACTACTTCTCTGAGTCCAGAGCTCTTTTATTGCCATCGCTGTCCCCTCAACGATAAGTTTGTGCTCTACTTCATGCATTCTCGCCTCGAGCTTTTCTAAAGTTTCGGAACTCTTGCACTCCACTTCTCTCACCAATATTGGTGTTCCTCGATCGACTTCACTAATCACATAATGAATCATTATGCCCGTCCTGTTATTCTCCAACTTGCCAAGTTCGAAGTCATCATGTGCCCGTTTGATAGCATTAGCCCCATCATATTTTCCTGGAAGTGCAGGATGAAGGTTTATGATGGGTATGTTTTTTGCAGTTAAGGGGTCAATGAATGTTGGTGCGAGGATATGCATCCAACCAGCACAGATAATCTGGTAATTGTTAGAACCATTTCGGTGGTGCTGAACATTGAGGTGACTTGAACATTGGAACGGGTAGATATGAAAAATAGTAAAGGTAATTGACTTACAATATCAGGTTGATCAGCAATCACGAGATCCGCAAGGTCCGCATCATACTTTTCTCGTGCAGCTTGTATCACGGCGGGGTCCTTCTCATCTTTTTTGTGATACTTTCCAGCCAACAGATTGTGATATGTAGTTGGGATGTGAGCTCTTTCTGCCTTCTTCAGCCCTTCCACGCCCTTTCGATTTGAGATAACTCGAATTATGTTTAAATACGGCATGGTAGGTTGCGCGTCATTGGTCCCTTGCGAAGCATCGATGAGAGC
Source organism: Sclerotinia sclerotiorum 1980 UF-70 (assembly GCF_000146945.2). Taxonomy (NCBI): domain Eukaryota; kingdom Fungi; phylum Ascomycota; class Leotiomycetes; order Helotiales; family Sclerotiniaceae; genus Sclerotinia; species Sclerotinia sclerotiorum. Next base: position 1,844,826 of record NW_001820831.1, read on the forward strand.
TTGAAGATTGGTGCCAGTACCGGAGATGAGAACGGTTGCTTTGGTTGGAGGGGGTGTCATTTTTGCTTTTGGTTGAATTGAGATGGTGAAGAGATTGTGTGTGGTTATGTTATGGTTTTATATTGGTCATGGGAGGTAGGATAGGTAAACTATTTTATTGTTGAAAGCGAGTGTGGGCCTCTGACGATAGAGTAGGTGTAAAATAAATAATGGATGAAATAAAAATATGTGAGGTGGGGAAATCAAATGTTAGAGTTGGGACTTTGTGGAGTCTATGCTATAGTGCTTTAGGGCTGGACTAAAATACAAAACACGTGTTTTCAGATTCATTTTATTCTTGATTTTGTATTGATGCAATATGGGATGGTGGGAAGATGACCTAAGATATCTCGTACCTATTATGAGGTAGATATATTAAAAGTTGGTTGATATAAAACTCATCGTTGTGTGCAAGGAGAAAAAGTCAACGGTCAATTGATGATGGTGGGGTTGCCAAGAAATTCATCGGCCCCAGCATAAATTATCTGGTTATGTAAGATGCAGAAATGCAGAAATAAGGCTAAGATAGCTCCGACTTCAGCCTTACGAATGAGAAGGCTGTAACTTCAATTTCTCTCAAACAAATCACTCCTTCATACAAACCATTATACAAGTTACCACCTCGGGATTTTTACATACAAATTTAATTCTTAATCAACAATCTCACCACAATGGCTATCGACGAGATAGTTACAGATCCATCTCTTAAACTTGCCCTTGAGACCTCAAATCAAACGCGGGAACAAGCAATTGCTCTCCTAGACTTCGTATCGACAGCCTCTACTACTTCCGCTCCTTCAAACGAAGTCCTACTGCAAATCTCTAAACAACAAAAACTACTCCTCACATACCTCGCACAGTTGAGAGGTTTACATCGTGATTCTCATGCTGGCGCCCGAGAAACAAAGGCTTTAACCGCGGAAGCACGTCAGGAAGTAGATAGGCTGCATTTACAACTACAAAATTTATACTATGAACAGCGGCATCTACAAGGAGAGATTGCTGCTTGCGAATCATATGAGTTGGTTCTCTTTTAATTTGCATGTTTGTCGTCGTGGCACCAATGCTAACACTACTTTTTCACAGTCACAAATATCAGCAACTTCCCCTGATACCTGTTGATGAATTCTTAGCCCAACATCCGGAACATGCTGATGCTGATGAGAATGCGCTTATGATTGCAAGGATAGATCACGAACATCAAGAGAGATTGAAGTTGGAGGAACAAAGACAAGGACTCTTAAAGAAGAAACAAGGATTGATTGCCGATAATAAGAAGAGGAAGGATGATCTAGCGAATCTTGACAAAGATTTGGAGAAATTTATTGATGTGAGTGTGAATCTTGTTGTAACTTCATTGGGAAAGATAGAATTCCCATGCTGATTGAAAATAGGCCGCAAAACCGATACAAAAAACCTTCGAGCGTGTGGTATAAGAAATCGGAAAATTATCATTGTATCTGCTTATTGCAGGTTTTTCGCTCCTTCGTGAAACCAAGGACGACCACTAGGATGTGATAACAAGCTTTGCTTTTGGTATGGCAAATAGGAAGAGCTACCATCAATTGAGAAAGTGTACAACGAGCAAGAATTTGCATAGGGATGCGCACAATAGAGAGTGATGCTCACTCAAATTTGAGTTACCTATTATTGGACGCGGATTGAAATATATAACTTAAAATGTACGACGTAACATAAGCATTACGACATATTGGAACCTGACTAAAATACTGCTTGGATTTTCAACCGGAGTAGTGGTACTTCAGAGTGACATTTCAAGATTTCAAATGTTTTCGTTCTCTAGTCCAAGCTTTTCATCATCTCAGCTCAACTTGGCAATCATCACCGATTGGACGCCTAACCTCTCATATGCTAACGTCACATTTCGGCCTTGACTTTTCAAGCCGCGCATCTTACAGATATACCCAGAAGAGCACAAGTAACTGTGTCAAGGTACCTAGAAAGATGAGTACATGTTATAACCCATTCACTGCGGAGGAATTTCAAGTTATAAGAAAACCATTTCACATATTAGGAAGTCCGATATTCAGGGATTTGGAGAGGGGTATCTTGCCAAGTTTGGCGGCGGACAAGGAACTTTTCCCGAGACGTCTTGATATGAAAATAGGCAAAATAGCTGATAGCAAACAGCCATCGAGGCTTAGCTATCTTCGCAAAGAGCAAAGCCCATCTGGGCATGCTTTTCATAGAAACATCGTTGGTCTGCCCGGATTAGCGATAGTGGGACAATTACCTCTGCTCACTTGCCATGTTTGCCTTCCTCATTACCTGAATTCTCTTTCTGTTTTTGTATTCGTTTGTGTTCTGGTGTGATCATTTCTTTCTGAAATCCATACCATCAGATATGATTTGTATGAAACATGTTGAAACTTTTAATTCCATGTTTAGCGCTGCTGGTTTTGCTTCGGAATAAGGTTGAGGCACACTCGACTACTACGTCTAGTGCAGTGCCGACGCATATAGTTTCGGTAGGAATAGAAGGATTGCAGTTTACGCCGACGGAATTGGCTGCGAATGTTAGTGATGTAATAGGTATGCACTTTTTAGGAACGAAGTCGTTATAATCATATGTTGTATGGGACATACTAATCGATTCATGAATCTTTTAGAATTCCGATTCTATCCTCAGAATCATTCGGTCGCAAGGGCAGAATATGGAAGCAATAGAGCATGCATTCCATATGAAGTTACGGGTATCAACAAGAAAGGCTTTTGGAGTGGTTTTCATCCAATCAATGTCGTGTTAAATGATGTTTGTACAATCACAATCATTGAAGATAGTAGGAAATTTGGCATTGCATAGTCTAATTTGAGATAATCTAGCCTCCGAAATTCCAAGTCGTGGTTAATGATACGAATCCGATCTTCTTCTACTGTTCGTCTCCAGGTGCTTGTCATGAGGAGGGAATGATTGGTGTGATTAATGCTGTATGTGCAATCGTCTTATCTCAATGAACGATGTTTAGTTTCGCATACTCACTGTTCAATGTTAGAACTCAACTCAAACACTCGCAAATCAATTGGCATATGCGAAGAAATCCTCCTTACAATTTAGTCCCGGTGAAAATTTCCCCGTCGAAGCGGAAGCTTCCTTAACCTCGACTACACATCCGACCTCCACCTCATCCCCAAACCAACCTCCCAGCACAAGCAGCTCTCCTGCCGCAATCGTTGTCACAGATCCCTCACCCTCCTCTTCACCCTCAAAACTATCTCCAGGCGCCATAGCAGGAATAGTCATCGGCGCATCCGCACTCGTCGTCCTAGCCAGTGCACTGCTCTATCTATGCGGCCGCCAACACACAATCAAAGAAATATTGCACCACAACTCCCGCCCACCAAACATGAGCTCTCATCCGCATATCCATCATCCAGGTGGTCCAAATACCCCATCTTACATGCCCCCCTCAGCATCGCTTTCCGAAACAACATATTACAGTAAACCCCGCCATCTCATGACCGAAAATGAAATTCGAGGCCTAGGACAATTTTCTGGCGCGGGAAGTGAGAATCATTCTCATCTCTCTGATTCCCACGTGGGAAGTGAAGGTTATGTGCGAAGTCGCAGTCGGAGTCCTGGGGCTGATGAATATGGAATGGTGATTCCGACGTTGAATTTGGAGGGTACTGGGAGTGGGACGGGGGTTGGCGCTGCAAATGGTAGGGGAGGAAGTAGGAGCCCGAGTTATCAACAGGGGAATACGGGTGGGAATGGAGGTGGGAGTTTAACGAATAGTCCTGGGATTCCTGGGACTTTGGGTGTTCAGGTGGGGGTGGGGGAAAGTGAGAAGTTGAGGGGATTAAGGTAACTTACTCCATAATCTTTCCTCCATATCCCCCATTGATATACCACCAACTAACCCCTTCAAAGACCATCTCCCTCCCCTGGACCCCCGAATCATTTCCATTCTAACACTTCATCGTCGGGACCTCACGAATTAGCAACGCATCAAGATCAAAATGGTACGCGCGGCTATGAACGTACTCATACTCATACTCATGAACGTTACGATGATCCGGAAATGTGAATATTGAGTGATTTTTCTCTTTCCCTTTGCTAGTTTTATTGGTGGGTTTGTTATCTTACCTACCTTGTTATCTTTTTTCTCTCTTGTCCTTTTTTTTTTTTCTTCGAGGGTTTTCGTACAAATCATACCTTTCTTTCTTTCTTTTGGTTACTTGGGCGTTGCAATATGTTGTGCCGTGTCATGTAGACACAGCTCTTACTACATACAACATGAATAGACGGTTATACTTACTTCGTATCGGATACACACTAACTAATCTATCACATCAACAGAAGGATAACTGATCAAGATCACCAGGGTGGAAATACATTCTTTTGGGATGAAGGAGAATCAAGATGAATATTAGTTGAAATCTCAAGTACTTTTCTTTTTTTCGTTTCTCTCAAAGGGGCATTGATTGGAGTTGGGAATTGGGGAATGGATGGTATACATATATATACATACCTACTACCGGACAGCGGGTGTTGATGCGATTCAGTTTGGTTTGGTTTGGGTTCTTTGAAAGAAGAGGACATGAGATACCCTGAATAGGGAATTCGGAATAAGAATTTTAAAATTCCCTGTCTCACTGGGCTGGTATGATTTATGTTATGCTATGTTATGTTATGCAGTAATAGTTTATAAATATACATATATACTTGTTTTCGAAATATTTGAGTATTTGAGTATTTGAGTATTTGAGTATTGAGAAATTTAAAAAGGAAGTGATAGTAAGCCTCAGCATGATAGATACTCACTCACTCATATCGCTGAACAGCGAGTGAGTTATTAAAACTTCTTATAATACAATGTAAGATCAGATCCGCAGTAAAGTGTTTCCCCCCCCCCACATCCCAAACCCCCGCGCGCCTGGTAAAATATATAACCAATATAAGATCTTGATTAGCTATCTACCTAATAAGCCTCACAAAGCACTAATAAGCAGAACAGGTTATATAGATTGTATTTCAAAGCTGGTTCATGAGTCACGACTTTATAATATAAATTAAAGAGCATTTTAATATCCTATATATACATTTTTAACAAATGGATTAATTAGGTTACATAGTAATTATGAGTTAGGTTTTTAGAAGGGAGGACTTTGTATTTATGGGATTTCAGATAGGTAATTAGAAGGGATTGTTATTTTGGAAGTAGAATTGGATATCGGAGTTGGAATGGGATGTTGGATATTTGAAGCATGCGGGTCTTTGAAGTACTCTGGGGAGGGAGCGTGTGGCTGCAAGTGTTTGTGGTTTTATATTTGAGGTTTTTCGTTTTGGAAGGAAGATGAAGGGAGTGGAAAATATTGTAGGAGCTACTGGCTATACGTGGAAATCAAGGTAAAGGGATGTAATGTCACACGTCATTCAGAACACCATGCACGTATTGAAATAGACATATCTACTTCTACTCCTTACCCATATCCGGGAAACCATCGCTTAGGAAAGGGGTATCTTTAATTCTTCTAGTCATAAATTCATCTCCTAATCGCAACTGCAACGACATTTAGACCCTAAAATCCGCAGACTCTTCAAGCAATTGGTTTGACGTTACTTAACCATGGTAATCCTAATTTCTTCATTTCAACCGCAATTTGAAATAGATAATCCAAGCTACATAAAATATCAGCATCATCAAAATCACCAATAGAAATAATCCAAAATAAAAAATAGAAAAACCTACCTCTCACACTGAGTCTTCGCCTTGTGTACTGACTCTCCCCAAACATAAACTCCATGCCTCCTCACCAAAACAGCATACGTATCTGGATATTTCTCCATCGCCTCTTCCAAATACTCGGTCAAATCTTCCTCATGGGGTGTATTTTCAATAACCGGAATGCGCAACGTATCATGATATCCCAGGTTTCCTGTTTTCGTATAACCTTTTCCAAATGCTTTTATTTGCTCGATATTGTTGATTTCAAACATGGTCGTGTTTGGTGCGGATTCGAGGAGCAGCGTTATGAGGACTGCCCATTGTGAGTGCGTGTGGATGCAGCATCCTGCGTTGCGCTTAGTGAAGGCCGCCATGAAGAGGGGAGTGCATTGCGAGGGTTTGAGATTGGGCGGTGAGCGGAGGTAGATGCGCTGTTTGGGGTTAACTTGTGCGGTTATGTCGAGAACATAGATGTGTTCTGGTTTCATGAGTTCTTTTTGGACTCCGGATGGCGCTAGGTAAACTAGATTACTGTGGTGGATTAGCTTGTGTTTTTAATGAACGGAAAGGATGGATATACTCGTTGCGTATACTGGCTCCTCCTCCTGTACCGGTTACCCATCCTAAATGCCAGAATTTAGAGCATAGTTCTGGGATTAGATTGGCAGGATGTTGGGGATCTTGCGATATTATAAGGTGATCACTATTTTCCGATTCTTGGACTTCCTGAATTGGATTTTGTGTCGCCATGACTGTTGTAAAGCGAGAAAAAGAAAGAATGAGGTCTAGAGTAGCAGTGCCGTGTTTATCTGTGAATTGTGTATGAATCGACAGCCTCTCTCAATTTACTCGAGTAAATTGAAAATAAATTGTGATATGGTGGTTAATGACATTTTGGTGGGGAAGTAAAGCTCACTAGCCTAGCAGCCTTGCCCCTCTTCTTCATTTTCCTAGACCGTTGCACTGATTGACGAGCAGCCCCTGCACAAAGCCCAAGAAGCCTGCAGATAGATGCATAGCTAGGAGATAGATATCTGATAGAAAGAAATCGAAAAAGATAATGAAAATCAAAGAGGATGACAGAGCACAAGCGAATGAACCTAAGAATTGATGGGGAAGAGAACAGAGTATAGATCTAGATATAATAGATTAGGTAGGTCGTTAATTATGATTACTAGCCTTGTGTTAATAACGCAACAGCCAAACCAATCCCATCTAAAGTACGAGTATCTATCTCTTATAGAAATAACAACATCCTCAAAAGACAATCCATTATAATTGAACACGTATTAATATTTCCATATAATGTTATCAAACATCAATTCCCGAGGTTCACCATATATCCATGTAAGACTTATTACACTGTACTCCGTAGAATGTAGAAGCTTCCATTTAGTGAGGGGATATTTAACCTTGTTGCTCGTAACCTTTCCTAAACGAGTATACGGTAGAATATAGGACACTGTGGCATATTCTCTCCCCAGGACAATCAAGCACACACATAAAAGTCTCTACATCGACTTTTGTGAATAAAAGACAAGTTTATCTTCTTTGCTTTTCCTTCATCCATTGAGCTCTGGAAGCAATTATTTGAAGTTGTAGAACTATTCTTATCACTTTCTTAAAGAGATTGATTGGAACTCGGTTCTCTATTCATCATGCGTTTTCATACTACCGCTGCCATCTCAGCAGCAGCTCTATTGGCAGGCTCTGTCAATGCCGATGCTCAATCTGTACTTAGTGAAGCAAGCTCTTCGGTATCAAGTGCTGCTACTGAAGCTTCTTCATCAGTCTCATCTGCTACTTCTACCAGCATTGAACTTCCTACCTTCACTGTAAGTATTCCATAGTTTTACGCATCCCGAACTCTTCAAAATCTCATCGCGATGATTTCCTAATGACCAAATCTATTACAGCCTACCAAAATAACTGCCGATTTTATCGAACAATTCACCGAGGACTGGGAGACACGATGGAAGCCATCCCACGCCAAAAAGGACACCAAGGGTTCTGACAAAGAAGAGGAAGAATGGGCTTATGTTGGAGAATGGGCTGTTGAGGAGCCCCACGTCTTCAAGGGTATGGAGGGAGATAAGGGTCTCGTTGTCAAGAACGCAGCTGCTCATCACGCCATCTCTGCGAAATTCCCCAAGAAGATTGACAACAAGGGCAAGACCCTTGTTGTTCAATATGAGGTCAAGATGCAAAGTCAGTATAATTATTCCCGATCAATTAGTTAACATCACTAACATTTAAACAGATGGTCTTGAGTGTGGTGGAGCATACTTGAAGCTCCTCCGCGATAACAAGGCTCTTCACCAAGAGGAGTTCTCCAACGCATCTCCATACGTTGTCATGTTCGGTCCTGACAAGTGTGGTACCACCAACAAGGTCCACCTTATCATCAATCACAAGAACCCAAAGACTGGTGAATATGAGGAGAAGCATATGACTCCTGCGCCAGCCGCCAGAATCCTCAAGACTACCGAGCTCTACACCTTGATCATTCACCCCAACAACACAGCCATCATTAAGTTGGATGGCGAACAAGTTAAGGAAGTCAACCTTCTCTCCGACGACTTCGTCCCAGCATTCAACCCACCTAAGGAGATTGATGATGCCAAGGACTCTAAGCCAGAAACTTGGGTTGACGAGGCCCGCATTCCAGACCCAGAAGCTAAGAAGCCCGAGGACTGGGATGAGGACGCACCATTCGAGATTGTCGATGAGGAAGCTACCAAGCCTGAGGATTGGTTGGAGGATGAGCCTCTCAGTATCCCAGATCCTGAGGCACAAAAGCCAGAGGACTGGGATGATGAAGAGGATGGAGATTGGGTCGCCCCAACAGTACCAAACCCCAAGTGTGAGGATGCCTCCGGCTGTGGTCCATGGGAGAAGCCAATGATCAAGAACCCAGCTTACAAGGGCAAGTGGACCGCACCTTACATTGATAACCCAGCCTACAAGGGTGTTTGGGCTCCACGCAAGATCAAGAACCCAGACTACTATGAGGACAAGAATCCCTCCAACCTCGAGCCAATGGGAGCCGTAAGTAATTTTGTCCCATTTGAATATCATGATACTAACATTGTCATAGATCGGTTTCGAAATCTGGACCATGCAAAGCGATATTCTCTTCGACAACATCTACATCGGTCACTCTGTTGAGGATGCCGCCAAGTTTGCCGAGGAGACCTTCCACGAGAAGCACCCCATTGAACAATTAATTGAACTCGAGTCCGTTCCAAAGCCTGAGGACAAGCCAAAGTCTCCATCTGATCTTAACTTCGCCGATGACCCAGTTCATTACGTTAAGGAGAAGCTCGATTTGTTCTTCACTATCGCCCAGAACGACCCTATTCAAGCCGTTAAGTTTGTTCCTGAGGCTGCTGCCGGTATTGGTGCCGTCTTCGTTACTCTCATTGCCATCATTGTCGGTATCGTCAGCATGAGTGGATCTACCCCACCACCACAAGTCAAGAAGGCAGCTGCTAAGGCCAAGGGTGCTGCTACTGATGCCAAGGACAAGGTCGCTGAGGCCGTTGCATCAGGAACTGACGCTGCTAAGGCAGAGGTCAACAAACGCTCAACCAGGAGCTCATCGTAAATATTGGATGGACGAAATAATGAAAGCCGGGGAGAATAAGGAAGAAATAGTTAACGAATGATTTTTCAATTAACGGGAATCGGAACGTCTATATTTGCATGCATTTTAGCAATATCTTTCGAGGCACTTCACTGCCTTCGAATTGTCGTGAATGGATTAGGAATTCCATTATTGAACGTGGAGTGATATGCAGGCTACGACACGGAACTTTGTAATTTAGGTGCACAAAATACTTCAAATGAATATTTGGCTTGACTTTTTGATATGGTGTTCCTTCTGCGTTTTTGGTGGTGAGCTTGATATATCGATCTACCAATCAATGTACGGAATGTTAATTGTATAGCTTAAGCTACTCGTCTTCCTATCTTCCAATCTATTCTATCTGCATGATACTTGACGTCTATTACTTACCCATGTATATCCTCAGTGAGCTACTGGCAAGCCATGCTTTTTTCCACCTTTCATACAACATATAGTCCAATCCATTATTCATATCATTCAACTCATTCACACAAAAGCCTACCAACCCAAGTGGAAGAGTAGTACTCGAACAGAGTCGAGCTGGTTGAATTTATTAGCGTCTGCGAGTTCTACGGTCACATGACTAAATTGTGTCTCGTCAACACTTGAGCCCAAAAATTCGCCGGTTGTCACCAGTTGACTCCCTCAACATCAATTTGAATTCATTCGAGGCAAATTTCGGAATAATGCGTAACTGCCTATATACCTCTGAGGCATTACCAGTGTTGTCATGATGAAATTGCATTCAAGTTTTCGTCTTTCAGCCACACCATTTCAGCCACAAGCCCAATATCAGCCTATGGGAAACCGTTTTCATACACATGCTCTTCGCAGCAAAATATCTTCTTTCAAGCTGCGATGGAAAATTCAAATTACTAGAGAATGCCATCATCAACACAGCCTCATGAACTTATAATGGTGAAATGAAGTCCAATTCTCCAATAAGATCATCAGGAGGTCCACGTGTAGTGCTTCTTAGGTTCTCGCTACTTTTATACCAAGGCCTTGAACTGTCTTGGGATTTCTTGGGCTTTGAATCTTTGTTGTTGCTAACAAAACGTGGAATTGATCAGTATGAATAGAAGTCTTGAACTTCAACAACGTTTGGGAGATTAATGATACCGAGAATCACTCAAGATTACCAAGAGAACAAAGCTATGCTGCCCTGGAAAAGTTTTCTTGGGACGTGGTAGATGAGATTCGGCTCTACATCTTTGGCTTGATGAATATATATAGTATATCTCCCTCAGAGATATGATTCCCTAGATATACAACAACCATCAAGCCAAACCTGTGTCATTTCTGTGTTTGAGTGTCTGAGTCAAAATGGCGGTCCTCGAACAATTTGATTACATCTTTGCCATTGGCATGATTTTTGCTTTCCTCGATGCTTGGAATATCGGTGCGGCAATCCTCTCCTCAGTTCCCCGCATCCATTATTGATACCCAAAACAGGTGCAAACGATGTTGCGAATTCCTTCGCCACATCCGTCTCATCCAGATCCTTGACCATGAAGCAAGCTATGATGATAGCTACCGTAATGGAATTTGGTGGCGCCGTTGGTGTTGGGTATGTTGCACTCACTATCTATCAATTGCTTCAACATACTCGATATTAACACTTTTTCAGTGCTCGGGTGGCAGATACTATTCGTGGGAAAATTCTTTCCACCCAGGCTTTCGAGGCAGAACCATCTGTCTTGATGCTGGGGATGACATGTGCTCTTGTGTCCTCTTCTTTATATTTAACACTGGCCACAAGATTAGGTCTCCCTGTTTCCACTACGTAAGTATTATTTTAGTCCAAATCAAATACACATCATGCTGAGAAAATTCCTACAGCCACAGCATAATCGGGGGAGTGATAGGAGTAGGAATTGCGGCGATAGGCGGCGATGGAGTAAATTGGGGTTGGAATGGTGTATCACAAGTATTCGCGGCCTGGATCATCGCGCCCGGAATCGCGGGTTGTTTTGCAGCTATCCTCTTCCTGATCACAAAGCATTCAGTCATGAAACGAAAGAATCCTGTACGGGCTGCCCTTATCAGTATTCCATTCTATTTTGCGCTTACCACGGGTTTATTAACCAGTAAGTTCACACTTTATACTTCGCTTAAGCCAAGCCTGCAGATCAACATCTAACTTATGTGATCAGTGCTTATCGTCTGGAAAGGTGCCGCTTCTGCATCAGAAGCTGTCAAAACCTGGGGTCCCGGTGAATACGTTGGTGTTATTTTCGGTGTTGCAATAGGATGCGCCCTCTTATCCGTCATTTTTCTCATTCCTTTCCTCTACCGTAAACTAATGCTCAACGATTGGCAACTCCACTGGTGGCATATTATTCAAGGTCCTTTGCTACTTCGACGTGGAGAGGTCCCTCCCAATACCTCTGGACGAGAGATCATTCAGAATTATTACAAGGGACACAAGACTCGTGCGGAGCTTGACGCTGAAGGACCGAATACCGTGAGAACTGTGCCCAGTGGTGACGTTGAATCGAGTTCGAATGATGACGCGAATGAGAAACATGGCATATCAGACATCGGTTCCTCAACAAGAAACGAGATAACACCTACTCCCGTGCACACAAACGAAGACGCCACACCGCCAAAACCCTGGTACGATCCGCCCACCATCCTTGCCACAGCCAAACGACTCTTCTTCCACGGCGTCACCGTCGACGTCGTCGCAGAACAAAAGAAATCCTCCATCCTAACCGGCGACCTAGAAGCCATGCACGCCCGCGCAACCCACTACGACAACAAAGCCGAACACACCTATTCCTTCCTACAAGTACTAACCGCAGCCACAGCCTCCTTCGCCCACGGCGCCAACGACGTATCCAACGCCGTTGGACCCCTCGCCGCCATCTATTTCATCTGGCACACGGGATCCATAAATTCCAAATCGCCCGTCCCGGTCTGGATTCTCTGTTACGGAGCCGGTGCGCTCGTTATCGGTCTGTGGACTTATGGATACAATATTATGCGAAATTTGGGAAATAGACTCACGTTACATTCTCCGTCGCGGGGATTTTGCATGGAGCTTGGATCGGCTATTACGGTGATTATGGCGACGCGGCTTGCGTTGCCCGTTTCTACTACTCAGTGTATTGTTGGGGCGACGGTTGGTGTTGGTCTTGTGAATGGGGATGTGAAGAGTATTAATTGGCGGATGGTGGGGTGGATTTATATGGGATGGATTATCACGTTGCCCGTTACGGGGATTATTTCGGGGTGTCTGATGGGGATTATTTTGAATGCACCCAGGTGGGGTATGGGTGTCTGAAGGATTGATTCATGGACCGAGACATGGATCTGTTTTAAAGAGAGTTGGAGATACTCCGAGGTATGAAAGATGTATGATAGTTAAACGAGAAATGATGAAAAACGATTCCACTGTACATTGGTCACAATTAATGATTTATTGACACTATTACCAACAGCCTGTCAATCATATACATAACTTCACAAGCACACAAACAGATAAATATGTATAATACGCTTTATGTATATGATTAATCTAGTATGTAAAAACTTATAAGGTATCTGGGTATAAGTACCCTCTCCTGCAATTAATTCCTTCCACCATTCGATGAGAAAATAATTCGCCATCTCAGTTGAAACTAGCAACTGGGAAGAGGACCTAAAACCAACACAGAAAGCCAGGAAGCTCCGCTCGCTCATCAATCTTCATATTACATGAAGGAAGAAAAACTCCAATCCAGATGCTATGCATGCAAAAAGGTATTTGAACTTGATGGATGATTGAAAAATAATGAAAGTACAGCAACCAAAATGCATTCATGATGGGGAATGAATAACGCCGTGCATGTCTTGCACAACGAACACCATCGACTCCAAACTCCTCAAAATGTCGGTTTATTACTCCATATAACTCCGATTCCCACCAGCGATGTTGTTATGATACTGCCATGAACGTGTCTAATACTGAAGATATTTGTCGTAATTTGGAAAAGACCAAAAACCCAATCATTCAACCATGACTCCATTAACTTCGGCGTCAAAAATGACCTCCTGCGGTTTGCGAGGATCGTACCATGCAACTCGTCTCTCATCCCCATTGCGCCCCCCAACCGTTGTCCAGACATGCTTGAGCTTCTTATCATCATAAATTTCTCGATATCCCATCCATCGTAAACGTGTCTTAGGTTCCATGTCACTGATTCCTAGACCACCATTATGTACCCACTCTTTGACTGCACATCTGATGAATTCAACCTTTCTTCTAAAGTCATTCGCCTGGGGAAGACCTTGGATCATTGGATCAATTTCAGGACGTTTGCGTATTGTGGGTTTTGCTGTCCTCGTTGGTTTTGCCATGAAGTTCAGAAGTGTTTGAAGTGGATAGGAAAGGTGTTGTCGCTCATCGAGAGCAGTTGATGGAAGCGTGCCCTTCTCAGTAAGCTCTCGTGCACATTCGAAAGAAAGGTGATAGAAATCACACCAAAATCCATCTGCCGAAAGAACGACTTTAGTATGATCCGGGAAATTAAATTGAAAATGGCCGTCACTAAATCCCCAACAACCGACGTCACCCCATCGTTGATAAAAAGTGATAACTGTACCGTTCACAGTAGCTTCAGGGTTCTGACCGGCTGTCCATGATTCGTAAGGATACTCGGCGTCTCTACCATATGCGAACATATAGTTACCAAATTTTTTCCACAAACATATCTTCTCCCGTTTGCGATTATCAAATGCATCTACTCCCAGAGGAAGTCTCCCAGGCCGACCCTCAGTACTTTCAGTAACTCTATAAGTCTTTGCAGGTACCGAGCCACGAAGCATTCCCCTCTCACCCTTACTTTCATAGAATTCGACATTTGGACCTGAGATTGGGATAATCTGATGCCTATGTACGTATGATTTGTTGGTTCGGTTTGCTAGATGCCTCTCTCCGTCACGAATGACAATGCAAGACGGAGCAATGACGTTATCCTCACTTTCCGGAGAACCAGCAGGCGTCTCCCTAAAGACGCAACCTACGCTTCCGTTGCTGAGAATATATCCAAGCCCATATTTGTTGGTATAATCTACCCACTTGACGACTATAGCAGGTGTCGCTGGCCTAGATTTGGGAGTGGGTGCGATTGATCTACTGTTTAAAGCTCGATCTAGCTCTACCTGAAGGCGTTGTAGGCCTTCAAGGATGTGATCTGGTTTACTGCCTGGCAGCCACTCCAACTTCTCTTGAGGCGAGAATAACGAAACAACTTTCTTCGTAGAATGCTGCTTCTTTAGTTCTTGTGTTTTTCGTTCTTCGTCAGCCTTTTTCAATTCGTCCACCAGATCAGCAGCAAGGCGTCCTTCAGCTTCGGAAGAGATTTGGGGAACAGATGGAATAGCCTTCGTCTTAAGAATGCCACGGGGCTTGATCTCCGTAATCGTGTTAGTGGGTGTCTCTCTAAGCTTAGCTTCTCTCTGGTTAGGTCGTCGAGGAAGGGCACCTCTAATTGTAGCAGTATTTGAGGGCTGATCTTTGACGCGTTGCTGCGCGGCAAAACTCTGACTAACAGCCCTTTGGGAAACTGTTCTTTGTGATATTGGCTTCTTAGCTAGTGGCGCAAGGGTCGACTCTGCAATGTCTGCAATGAGTGATTCGACAACCGTACTAGACACCTCCGGCTCTATTGCAGTTTTCTCTTCGATGTTTTGCTCATTTTGCTCTCTGATCCATTCTGCATATGGACGGTAGACAATATCCTCGGCTAGAGGTACATGAGGAGTGAGGCCGGCTTTCTCCTCTAAAGCGCATTCCTTATATAGACTGGTGTACTGCTTCTTTGGAGTCCAAGGACCAACTTCGCACTTGATACATAATTTCTTAAGACTTCGAGCATACGGATTTGGCCTTCCAGGTTTGATAACGACCGACGGGAATTGATCGGGCCTAGGAGGATCCTCTAGTAAATCAGCGCTCATCTCTTCAACCTGGGGCATCCAACCGCAGGTAAAAAATGGATGCTGAACGATGACATCTGGATGAGGTCGCTCTTCTGCGTCCTGTAGCATGGTGGAAACCAAATCTTGAATTTCAGGTGAAATCATGTTGGCAGCAACGAAGTGTTGTGGCCAGGTGTATTCTCTTTCCTTGGCTCGTCGATAAATCTCATCAGCTGTAGCGGACTGAAATGGTGGTTTCCCGGTAAGCATAGCAAAACTGTATTATTTTGGTTAGAATAAAGACTTTCATACTGAAGGAAATGTTGACTGACATAATGATACCCAAGCTCCATATGTCAACGGCATGATCGTGCCCACCATTGTTCTTGGATAGAATCTCAGGCGCAATATAATTGGGAGTTCCACACAAAGTTGTCCTCCGACATGCGGCCATGTCCTTATTCGACATGAGCAATGCTGCAAGGCCGAAATCACCAATTTTCACATTCATATCCTTATCTAAAAATATATTTCCCATCTTCAGATCACGGTGTATTATACCTCTCGCATGCATATATTTGATAGCTCCAGCGATCTGAACAGTGTAGAAACGAACCTCCGGCTCCGTGAGGTATTTTCTCTTCTTGACCATATCCATTAACGAAGCATTGGGGCAAAGTTCCATCGCAATATAAGTGCATTGGTCATATGAAAATGCTCGGTGAAACCGAACAATATTTGGGTGATTCATTTTTGAATGAATTTGAAGCTCGGTTTGGAACTGTCACAAGGGTTTAAATTATGATGGTGTGATTGAGGGTCACTGAACTAACCTTCTGCTCCATTTTCTTTTGTGACATGTGGCTTTTGACAATCTTCAAAGCGTACTTCTTCCTTGTCCCTTTGAGTTGACCCTCGTAACAAATAGCAAATCCTCCTTTTCCAAGGCAGCGGCCGGTCTTATATATGGAACCATTCTTTCGGTCTGAACATGGTGGTTCTGGTACCTCACTAGGCGGCGGTGGAGGATGATCCTTTTCTCTTGCTAGCTTAGCTGGGGGAGGTGCTTTCTGCGCCATTGGTTTCGTTCGGATGTTCGTATTGACGTCTCTGGGTGATAGTGCCTCCATTTCTTCATTCAAAGGAAATTCTTGGACCCAGATGAGGTAATGGTTGATGTTTATGAAAGCCGCTTCAGTGAATTGTTCGTACGTTTGTCCGTTGCATTTATTGTCAACTTGCAATCGCCTGAATTCGAGATCCAACTGAATGAGCTCATGGAACTTTTCCAATTCAGTACTGTTGTGAGCGCAATAACCCTGAATAGTACAGTAGTCAGTAAAAAATAATATAGTGTGACAATTTCTTGGTGATTTTCGATCACAATTTGCGGGAAATTTGCTGGACTGAGAAAGAACACATCCTATGACATCTAGAATTTCAACTCCAAGAGGTATTGTCTGCCATATGAGTTTGGAATATCGAAGTTCCAAGTGCCATTTGTCTCCACTTCCTGGATAATCATATACATATTGCCCCAGCATGCAGCCATGTCCCTTCGAAAACTCGGAAACTTGTGTCAGAGATGGTCTTTGTCTCTGTTTGGCTTCTTCTGCAATTGATGTTGCTACCAAGGTAATTTTCGGTGTCCAATGTTGAGATAACTGGTGTATTTTGACTTCCTCCATGGCCGATGATTGAATAATTTTGTTGAATGAGAATTGATACTTACAAATCAGAGTTTAATTGTTTTCCGAATACATATTCTCTCTCTCCTGATTATTTAGCAATTTTACAGTCAAGATTGTCGAATGACCAAGGACAGTGAATTGATGAGGCTGACAGATCAAAGATGAGCGAATGGGGGAATAATGTTCTCCTTCATGGGGTTGAACTGACTTATCGATTGTAAACAGCCTCGAAGGGTTCCGCGAAAGGCTTCGCTGGTCAGGGCGTGAACAAGCTCGAATTT
Organism: Sclerotinia sclerotiorum 1980 UF-70; assembly: GCF_000146945.2. Lineage (NCBI taxonomy): Eukaryota > Fungi > Ascomycota > Leotiomycetes > Helotiales > Sclerotiniaceae > Sclerotinia > Sclerotinia sclerotiorum. Next base: position 1,862,062 of record NW_001820831.1, read on the forward strand.
TTTTGGTTGACACAGCAACGCTCCTTCTTCTTTACGGAGTACACGTACGAGTACAACACAGTACAAATTACATAATACGGTGACTCCATCAAAAATTACTCCACTTATTTTTTTACTCTGACACCTCAAAATAATTACTAGGTATGCCGCAGGACTAGGCTGACTAACTTAAACTCTCACATATCTTGCCTGATAGTGGCTTTGATATCTGGTTGAGTTTGTTATACAATGGCACATTATTAATGCTCAAATCTATCTTTTTCGACATCCCAATGGTGTCTGCAATATAGAAGCATCTCCAAAGCTTCCAACCTGTCATTATGGTCGCGCTCCCTCTATTCAAACTAGGATCCCTCTTCGTGAGGCACATCTCTAAGTATGGTGCAGTATGTATCAAGCTAGGAATTATATTCCGAGAATATTCTAGGAATGCAAGCTAATGTCCCATAGAATTGGATTAAGAGGCAGGCTCATGAGCACGAAAGATTCCGAGCGGTAGCGGCTAGAGGAGGACAAGCACTGCATCAATGGAACATGCGAATACAAGTGAACCTCCTACGGGACAAACAAGCCGAAAAAAGAGCCAGAGAAAAAGCGGAAACTCCCACTGTGAAAACTGAAGAGCAAAGTAAAGCGGAAGAGGCTGCAAAAAAGGCACATCATTACAGTCAAGAAAACATTAGTGTTTGGAGACGGAAATTCAGACCTTTGAATGAGACGAAAGCCGTTGATCTTTTCGCTGACGTTATTGGCGATACCTTCATTCTGTCTGTCGCTATAAGCTTGTTAATGTACGAGTATATAAGGACTCAGTCGAAACCCGATTCGAATGCAGAAAAGCTGGCAGAACTACAGAAGCTCGAAGAAGAGTTAAACCTACGGCAGAAAGAGTTAGAAGAAGCACAGAAAAGGCAACAGGAGCGGGTAGAAGCTCTAGAACAACTTTTGGAGGAAATTCGAAGTGTAAATGGAAAGAAAAGGCTGGCATGGAGATCTTGAATCTTGTATTGTTATGCAGAACATCACAAATTAACCTGCGTGAAGAACTTGATCCCATTGTCGATAGAAGGTGGAAACACCTTTAAATATATCGGTTGTCCGTTCGGCAGAAATGCGTGAATGGAGTTGGGCATGGAAAGTCCTCTTCGACCCGCTGGCTCCCTATTGAGAGGAGTGAAGCATACTCGTTGAGTATACGATACCACCTATGGGCCGGAGCTTGGGGACCTGGAAGGGTGAGCGGTGGAATCTGAAGGGGAAGGATGTAGAAGCTTCCCTAGGATGTCTATCTCGTCTGATCTACGTCGGGCGATATAGGAAGAAGGACTGGACATTCTTGGATCTTTAGATATACAAATTCAACTCATCAAAATGTGAAGCATGTGAACAATTACCGCTTTTTATACATCCCTTGAGATAACTTCTCTAGTGATTGTTGCTGAATTCTGGGAACTTCCCCGGTTTGTACAAATCTGGCACTACGAAAGGTGCATCTTTTCCGCTCTTTGATGTACAGCTCTATGTTTGTATCCTAACAACAAATTTCAACAAGAAATCTAAACCAATCGACGGCGTAAATGAAACTATGTTTTGTTCATCACTACGGAAAAGACAAGAATGGGCTACATTGCCTTCCACTTTACTTATAGAAAAAATGCCAAAATGGAAAGGTGCGGTTCTTAAAATGGATCTCAACCTGAATACTGACAACTACATAGAGACAACTCTGAACACCCATGATTTATCACTTCCAATATGGCCAAGCAAAGGAGACGAGCGAGAGTTCTTCCGTGTGCTCTTGCTATCTTCATCTGATATGCAGTCATCTTCCAACATATTCGCCCGGATCGAAAGACTCTATCACCAAACCGGGGGCCGCAACGTAGGAATCATTTTTCTTCTTCACGAAAAGCAAAGTAGCGATAATGGCACGAAAGAATATATAAACCTCCAAATCAGGTACATGAGACACGTCAATCGGAAGATGAAAGATAATTCTTACTAACATAGCTTTATTTAGCCTGATGTCTTCTTTCGAGATTCCAATTTTGCCTTTGCCATCAATCTCACAATTCCTCGAAGTGGTCCAAACTTTTCAGAGACAACTTTGTATTGTTCCACCCTTCAAAGGGGTTGATGCTCAATATGAGCTTCTACCATTTAACAACGTCGGTAATGCCATGACCGAGCATACGAGGAATATCCTCAGTGACATTTGTCACAGCATTCCGGAATTGGCTTGTACTGCCGCTACAGCTGCTGGCCAAGAGCAATTGAGGGAGTGGTTGTCAGAGCCTGGTGCGGAATCCGCTGAGGATATTATAGATTTTGTGAGATTCTCTTCAGGATAACTTCCTATTGAATGAATTAATTCTGACTCCTGTGGATAGTGGAAGCGTGAATATCTCCGCGACTGATAGATATCTCCTAAGAAGAATTGAGATTTCCCTTGAATGTCATTTCTTACTTCGTATACTATGCGTTCCTATGAGTGACGGTTAGTCTAGGAATGGCTCAAGGTCTGCGCGTAAGAATGAATACTGGGTAAGTGAAGCGGGCTTGAAGAGAAGCATCTAGAAATATCTGGTATATTTGTTCTATCACAAGCAGGACATGAGAATTCAATTAGCCGCGGGATAATTCTTGACGCGACAATAACCATGTTAATTGCTTTACCATTACCAAGTGATTATTTTGCAAGTTAACTTCTACATTAAAATTAATTTGGCAGTGACGTAGCACCTTTCATCATTCATTCATTGTGGGGCTTAATATATTGATCCATCCCAACATTGTCAAGCGGTTGGCGCCGACTACTGTATGACACGCATTAATTCTCTCTAACCCATCCATCATCCATAAGATTCCAAGCAAAAGTAAGGCACAGAAATGGAATTACGATACCCAGTAAACCCACTTCGACAATCCAAAAAATGAGTCGTGTGAGATCTGAGGTCAAAGTGAAACCTGGAAGATGACGTCATAGTAATGAGGGGTTCAAATCTCGCCAGGTACGAAGCTGCAGCTGCCAACAATTGACTCTGTGTCGATTGAGCTACAAAACTAGCCAACGTTCCCCTTTCTATAAATCTTTTTTTCTTCATACATCTAAACATTCAAACAAACTCAACTTGCGAATATCAAACGATCAATCACTACCTCAGTTACATACATACCATCTACTTTCTTTCAACCAAGAATCAATCAATCACAACACCGCAATCATGAAGGTATCAGGAAACCAAACTAAGATTCATTACAAGGGTACCAAGACCGATGAGGACTTCATTGTCTTTGTAGACTCAGAGGAAGATCTTAAGAAGTGGAAGGGAGATAAGAGTACTCCTCTTGCACAAGTCGTTGGGCTTTTCAAGGTCTTCGTCACACACAAGTAAGCTTTTCTTCTCATTACCCCACACTATGCTGTATATCTCAGCTATTATACTAGCACTCTTTACAGTGCGGAAAATCATCAAATCCACCTTGTTTTTTCTATGGATCATTAAACTAACATTGCATTTTTCTAGGCATGGAGCTCAAGGAAGTCTCGATGAAGCTTCAGTATCTCAATTAGAGAATGAGTTTGGAACTAAGGTCGACGACGAGGTTATCAAGGTTATACTTGAGAAGGGCGATGCGCAACACGGGCCTGTATGTTTATTCCCATCTTTCTTTCTTCCCCCCTACACATTTCATCAAACAAATGCTAACATGAACCTTCACAGGCGATGGAAAAGACTGGTCCCAAGAACGATAGCATGGGGCCCATGGCTGCTCACTAGAGTATTCACATTGGAGTTGGCGAATGGTTGGGCACGGACGGTATGGGATGGGATATGAAGAAATGATATTATTTGCATACATGATATGGCATGACACAACATGGCACGATTTTTGCTGGAGATATGGATTGATTGATACTTTTGCAGGAAAGGATGGGAAGATAAATACGCAGCGTCATGAGTCAAATTTGATGACATGTTATCGGTTACTTAGTAGCGGGTAAGACACTAGACCAACAGCTAGTAGCTATAGATGCTCAATTTAAAAAAAGTAAAATCCATTCATCCATCCATCCATCCATCCATTCCATTCATCCAGACATGCATTATTTTTGGTTTTGTCTTGCAATTAATTGATGTAGATTATATACCAAATGTGTCCTATAGATACTATCTAAACGTTGAAAAGGAAAGCTCAAGACCATGCAAGAAGGATGATCACGGCGGGAGTAGAAAATCACTTTTTATGTACCTAGGAGGTAGATACCTACTAGGTACCTACCTACCATATCCATCACGATACTACCTAGTATATTTATAAATCTCACCAAATGATATAATACCCACCAACCTACCCATCCCCATCACATCCCTCGAAAGAAAAACAATAAGTTTAAAGCATCTACCGAATATAACCCGTACTTTCCATAAAGTACCTATCATATGGAGTGTATATATATATATATAGATATAAATAACTACCCATCCACCTACCCAATACACTCGAGAAAATTTTTTCATTTTCCCACCCTGTCTGTTCTGTTCTACTAGATACTAGATACTTAGATAACCTTACTACCCAGCCAGGCCAGGTAGGTACATAAGATACATAAATACTTTTCTACATCCATCTAGATTTCATATCTCAACTACCAGGCCGGCCACCGGATTGGGTATGTATAAATATCTAACTACCTAGGTATCTATTTATCTATAGAGTATTCTATAATACAGAGAAGGTTTGTAGATAAAGTATAATTAGTATTTGCCAGAACATTGCCCCCTCACCCCCAACCCCCGGGAGATGGGGGTGGATTCATATTATATTAAACAGTTGATTTGTATATTATATGTATTATATATAGTATAAATTATAGTATTTAAATTGAGTATACATGTATGTATTTATCTCTTGAAGTACCTTTCTCTATTTCTATTCAAGATCAACTTATTTCCATGCCAGATGTGGAATAGATTAGACGGTATATTTTAGTTCAAAATGACTATCAAATGTAGTCAATTTCAATCATGTCCCACATTCCAACTTCATCCTCATCTCATCATCATCTCATCCCCGTATTCATCAATATTCATCTCTTCCATCCCACATTGCTCACACCCATGATTAAACGCCGGTCGCTGATGCATAAATAAAAGTCCCTAGAAACTCCAACCCTGATATGCAACTCCTTCTGTGCAATTGGGTGACTGAGAAGTCATAGTCATTTATATATGTCCATGCCAATACCGATGCCCAATATTCCCTCCCTGCCATTTCCCATTCTTCCATTTTCCATCCCTCAAGTCGTTTCGTTTCGTTCATCTTTTCTACTATACTTTCCCCGATGTAGATCGTCGAGGTGGAAGTTTCCATACCCCGACTATTACTTCTCCTTCGCTGTACGCCCAGAAATATACCACCAGCGCAATTGTATAGTAAATGGCGGGATTGGTCGCTTGGTATAGTAACGCGGCTGCCAAGGCCGTTAAAGGAAGGACAACGAGTCGAGCCTCTATGCTGCGGTGAAAGGCAGTGCCGACTAAAAATCCAAGTGGCCACTCCCAAGCTAGCATAAACAGACCGAAGAGCAAGTTTATTATTTGTAGTATCGGAATGGGTTTAACTGCTCCGTCGAGATTCTTGGTGAGGAAATCCCAGAAGACCTTGGGCCAGAAGAATCCCTCGATGGCGGCTGCGACTTGATCTAGAGTGTCTCTCATTAGCCTTATGTATAGATGAAATTAATATTAGTGAATACTAACAGATGGCGGCAGTGAGGACTATTAGACGTGCCCAATGATTCTTGATAAGTCTTCCCATTATATCTTTGAATGAAGAAAGAACTGGTATTATGTGAAAGAAGTTCTGGGTATCGAGTCGTAAGGTATAAGAAATAACAAAAGGGTATCGTTGGTACTGTTCGTTGTATCGTTTAAAAATCTTTATAAATAAAAAGTTCCCGAGCCAGCGGAATTGTGAATAACGAAGGTGAATTGCGTTAACCGTAAAAGAATGCTATCGACGATGAAGAGTGCACAGCGCTGTTGTGAAAAGCCGTTGACAGCGAGGCGTATCTCTACCTATATCCCCACGCACCAGGAGCGCGATCACTGGGCTGGAGGAAATGTTCTTCCTCGTAGCTTGTATCAGGCTGGATACTCCTGGTCAAGATAATGACAGGATGTCTAAGATTCTGTTTGAAGGGAAAAGCCCTTGAGATGATTATCTGATCTTTTCTGACAGCGGGCATCCGAGCGGCGGGGGAATATTATGCGGTAGAGAGATGAGATGACAGCTCGTTATTGTAAGGAGGACCCGGTAATCGTTGTATCAAGACATTTGAAAGATTCGGACGTCGTCTGATCCGTGATGTCTGATGAGGTTGAGGTTTGAGGTAATACACAAAGTTGGTATCGAATCTGTGAGATCTTCGGAGTTATGAGACGTGTTAATGTTTTAAGGCAGGTCGTTGGAAGTCTCTGAGAAGAGTTCCCAGATCTGCGGGTTGAGAGGTTTAAGAATCAACAGGGCAGAAGAGTGAATGGGTGTCATGAGCGGGGGCGAGGTAAATGATAAAAAAATATACCTAGGCACTGCGCTTTTCTGTCTTTGGGTTGCCATGATATCTACATCTTGGATCTGCAGCCACTGGCATGCAGAACGGGACTGAAATGCACAAAACGGGGCCTTTCATGTGCACACGGATGGATGTGACGGATCTGTTTTGGGCAATTTTCCGTCTCTTCTCTGAAGATACTCCCCAATTTAGGATAGCTGGAATCGAATAGAGATCCAATAGATCTCATTCTGGCTACAGACAAATATTGCACGGCAAGAGGAATATGGTATTATTGGTGATAAAGTTGATAAGAGTATCATTGGATATAAAAAATGGTGGATATTGGGGATAGTTTATGAAAGGGCTGATGATTGGATTCTTTGCAGAAGGTGTCGGCGCTTAAAGGTGCAGTTAATAGGTTGTGGATAAGGGTACAATGCTACAGCAGGGATAAATCACATTCAAAATGTCTCGTCTCTTTTTTTATAGCGGAGTTGTCGGCAAATCGTGTGGCGGGTCGTGTATTACCAGGAATGATTGAAATCGGGCCAGGAATATAAATCCATAATCCATGCCACAGAGCCATATCCTTGAACCCTCGGTTCCTGCAAGTACTACACCACAGAAGAGGCTAAACCTCCTCATGAACCTTTACTGAGCTGTCATTCATCCGTAGTTGTCTCCCTCTGAACCCAATACATCATTTCTTCAACAATTTAGCGACATCGATCATACATGGGAGGAGAGAAGAGCGAAGAGTATCATCAGCAGAGATTGGACCATTTTCGATATTCCCTGGGAAAGGAATGTCAAAAGCAAAACCAATTGAAGACTCAATATGGGGAGACATGACTTCATTCCTTGGGAATATGGAGAATGGTAAATATAGGCAATTTCAAATACGTTCTTTGCATGTTCATCATCAAGACTCAATGTGTCCTACTGGGTATCCACATGTAACATTACCTGTGGCTTATGATACTTTATTGCATATGTATGTATGTATATAATACGTGAACGGAGTGTACCATTTGATGATCGATAACCACTCGTACTCGTACCTGGTTATTAATAGCTGTGGCTAATATCGTTGTCTAGCCATCGGTTCTGTGTTACAAACTGACAGCTAGAACTGTCTAAACTTTCAAATACGCCGCAGTCATCGCGTAGACGGATAAAGCCACCCGTCTCATGATTGATTAATGGCCACATTAATAGCATTCAGATTTATCTCATCATGCTTTTCATCATCTCATGTTGTACCATAAATGTATTTTGCATGAATGTAAGCCCTGCAAAATGACAAAAATATACCTGACAAACCTGATGAACCTGCCATCTGATATATATGGGCGAGAAATAGCCGCTATCTTGAGACAGACGGGGGCTTTCTGACAGTTATGGGCCGGGGGGGTTAGTTTTGTCTCGGGTCCTTCTAAACGGCTGATGTCGCAAAAGATTAGATATATTTTCGAAATAATCGAGAAAAAAAATGTTACTATGTTACCATGTTACTATATTGATTAATTGAAATTTCATTTCTATCATTTGCTCCCCACACATTTCCAAATTCTCATGCCAATAATGTGGTTCGGGAATGGGAAATGCAAGTTCCAGTAATGGTCACGGTTGTAATTCGAAGCGGTGTGAAAAGTGAAGCGAAGTGATCGGGTATTCCGTTGTTCCCCACAATCAATCACAATGATTGAATGGCACTTGCGTGGGAGGTGGATCCGACCTTAAATCCACTCCGCTCTGATTCCCATTAATCTATCTACCTATGATTCTATGCCCTGGACTTCGGAGAAAGCACCCAAAACCGTTCGTTATCATGAACCCCATATACCTTCTCATGTGTACTATACACTATACTCCGTACCTATATATAAATAATGCAGCAGAGATGCAATAAATGTAGCATTAAAGCCAAAGCTAAGAAAGAGAAGTATACCCGTTATCATTGAAGATACGGAATAGCTGTGATCCAATTGTGCTACCAAGAGTGGAAGCATTATATGATCACGACGGAAGAGAATTTCGATAGCCTGCTTACTTACTATTTTGTGATTGATAGTCAGGTTATCTCAACACCTTAATGGTCCTCCGAGTCGGCTCCAATAAAGCCACCGAGGATACTAGCCGTTTACAGATGTGACATGCTCGTGCGGTCGGCTACCTAGGATGCAACTCCGTGTGAGATATTATTCAATCCCGAAGGGAACATGCATAGCACGTGAATTGATATCAGGTGGGTAAACTTTTCTGCACGTCTTCACACCTGCACGTCGCTCTTACTTGTACATTTGGCCCATTTGGTATAGTGAAAGAGATATCATTCTCCACTGCTCGTCGATCAAAGTCTTTGAAGAAAAACCGTGAAGATCCTCTACGACTTCCGTAAGCGCTGGCAGAGCTTGAAGTACTTTGTTCCCTATGACATTGAGAGAGAGATACGAGTACAGTCTTATTTTGCTCGTTTGCGGTGAACCATCAAGGTTTTCATCAATCACGCCTGGAATAAAGGCCATAAACAGTTCGGGGCGAAGCGATTAGATTACATGCCTCTCAAAACCTATACAGTTATAGGGCTAGCAGTACCATTTTAAGGTCACGGTTTACTCAGGTACACAAATATATACCCAACGATCCAGATCGGTACGGTTCTTCTTCGTTGAATCATCAATGCATCGTCTTATTTTGCTTTAGACATCCACGCCTGCACATCTTCTAGCAATTCGAGTAACAATCCCCAACAGCCTAATAAGTTCGAACTCGGTACTCAGCAAATCCGTACGACGTTGCAATCCGACCTTCTTCCCACACAGGGATGCGAAAATCATGGTAGAATTCGGGATTCGGAGTAGCTAAAATGGTATGATGAGCTTGCCGAAATACCCGAAATTTCTATGTGAAATCTTTTTCTCCGCATCATATGAGCTTATCGCGGGGAACTATACATTTACGGCGAAAACGTCGTGGTCTTATACATCAGATACCCTACCAGTGCATAGTTTAGCCAACCTATTTCTGTTCTTATCATCAACTAAAGATATTTACTACGACTTACATGAATATCCACTCAGGAAAGCTAATAAGCTATGATGTTATATTTACATGCAGTCATGTCTTTTTATATACTTCATCCACTTTCAACACCGGTAGATATGTGTGGAGCGCAGAGTCTGAAGTGCAGTAGCCCTGCATGAATACCTGGAGAACCACCATCAAAAATCGTTTCTTAGTTGCCAACAGCTACGCACGGTATTGGCGCGGATTAATTAATGTGTCTTAGTTTAATTATTACTAAAGTGAAGATTCTTGTTATGGTGATGAAGTTTATCATCTTAATTGGGCTTCTTGCAATCATCCTATGAGATTGTGGGAACGGTCAAGTGTTGTTTTGATATTTTAATCTGTATATGTCGTTGTGATTTGATTTTCATGGTTCGATCATGCATGTAGTGCCTATGATTGATCATTTCCAACTTCGACTTTTCGAGTTTTCGAATAGCCATTGTAGAATATGAAGATACAATTGAACCCTTATTTATTCGGCCCTTTTACATTAAATATAGAACGTGATGATTAGTATCTAGATTTTTTCAAGTATCAATATATGGATTCTTATAATGATCTAAATATATCCTTAATGTCAATACTATATCCATTAATTAATCCAACCAGCAAACTCCTCTCGAATGTCCTTCCAAAGACATCCAATTTGTCTCCATTTTGCCACATACAATCTTTTTGATTATCTTCCTTTCCATGACAGGCTTGTGATTGGGATTGTAAGCTTAAAAGAACTTTTGCTTGTCAAAAGTACTTTCCCCAATCGAAACTGAAGTATACCTGGAGCTTTGGTCCTGGCTTGTACATTCTTTTGATATGGATATATATAGATAGAGCCAATTACATTCAAAGTCATGGTAGTAGTTAAACTCTTTACCAGTTATTTTTAGTAATTATGTTTCCGAAATGATATTCTATGAAGATCAGCAGTAGCCGTAGAAACATGATAAGAATTACATACTATTCTATACACTTTTCCTGCGATGTGAATGGATAAAAAGATTTAAGTGGAATTATAATATATTTCTCAAAGCTTGCAGGTTCCAAGGAAGTTGCTCAATTTTATTGCTATACAGTTTGTTGGTGATGGGTAGCTTTGTATGGGGCTACGCATGCTTATTTGCAATACCTCATAATGAGATGAAGTTACAGTTGATACAAAGGCTTAAAAGCTTTCATGAAGAATGAATGCCCGATAGAGAGGGAGAAAGCTGTAATATCCTCAAAAATTACCATTATTTTGATCTAGATCTAGATCTACCCAATCTTATACCGGGCATTCATTCACTTTGCAAAATCTACTTCAATGATGGTGTTCTGTTCTAGTGTATCTGATATATCCTATAAGCAGAAATCTGTAAGGTCTTACTATACATACCTGCGCGTATTAAATCATCGCAGCGATATCGTGACCGGCAGAACAAAGGGGGTGCGACATTTGGTCTGATGCCTACTTGGGTTCGTCGAGTCCGGTAGGTAAATTAACTGTCACACTCAAGAATACTGGGTAAAGTATCTTGTATTAGAAAATACTAAGCTAAGGAGAAAAGAAGAAGGAAAACAAGAGTAGAGAGTTTTCCTATGATTAAATACAAACGGGGCATGCCACGTGACCCGGAGGTGTGAGGCGTCACATTAACCTACTTAGACAAGATATCATCCTGATTCGAAGAAGGATTATACAGTGCGATCAGTGGTGGAATATATATAGTTCATCGATGCAGATACTTATAAGTTATTTATCAATAACTTTGATATCTTGTTTATTGTTTCAATTAGTATTCTTTTTTATATTGTTTATAGTGTAATAGTGTTTATATGTTACGTCCAAAACGATTAGTATGTCACATGACCATAAAACATGTGATGGAACGGTGAGGAACGAACGTTCCTAGGAACAACCAGGAACGCTCGTTCCCAGGAACGACGATTCCTAGTTAACCATAGGCACGAAGGACTATATAATCAAGATGGATTTCTTTTGTATAGAGCTTCGTGCTCAAGATCAATCATTTAGTATACTCTACTATTAGTTACGAATTGCATATCATTATTGTCATTACTTCAAGTCCCTGCTTGACGCCTAGTTATAAACCTACTTCGAGAGCCTAGAGCACTTCCACGTGATCTAGACGGCAAACCTCGTAACATTATATATTATTTCGATTAAAAATCTAAAGATCGATATCGCGTCACTTTCTATTCGGACTTTTGTTCCCCAATAGTTTAGACAGTCGTTTTTTTTCATTGATCATTTCTATTTGTTTTATGTAATTAAGTGTTAGTTTTACTTTTTATATCTTATCTCAATTTGTATAATATATTAAATAAATATTCGTAGTTGTCACGAGTTCAACCCGTTCTGCTTAGCCTAAATGAGTGCATACGGCTTCCTCTTCCTATATAGCCCACGCTCCTTCTAGCACCTTCTTTCCTTCCTTGTAGAATATCATCATATTACCTAGAGACCCATCTGCCACTGTGATGGTGGTTATATACAATCAAATCCCATGCGGAATCCGTCTATCAGTTTCCCTCTGCAGGAATCGAAATCGTCAAATGGATATTATTCTTTTCAGATGTGATAAGTTTATTTATATTTTATATCTCAAATACAAACAATCAAATAGGTATTAATATATAAATCGTAATTTAAAAAGTATCTTGTTGTTACGACGGGTAACATATTCCCGCATCACATGACTAATCACGGGATCAGAGCCATCATGTGACCGGCTCTAGAGAATCTAATTAGAGTCATTAGAGCCAGAACACAAAGGTCTATATAATCAAGATGGATTTCCTTTGTATAGAGCTTCGTGCTCAAGATCAATCATTTAGTATACTCTACTATTAGTTACGAATTGCATATCATTATTGTCATTACTTAAGTCCCTGCTTGACGCTTAGTTATAAACCACCTCGAGAGCCTAGAGCACTTCCACGTGATCTAGACGGCAAACCTCGTAACACCTCAGAGACTATTGTGTCGAGGTCATCAATAATCACTTGTAGTCTTTTTTTTGGAGACGGCTACCAATATACCTCCAGATCATATGAAATGATAATGACCTCTAACAATTTTATTATCCTACTTTAATCAATCCAATTACTGAGCCCAAGGTCACGTAACCACGTGCCTCTCTGGTCTGTGACACCAAGCTGCTCTCCTAATTTACCCTCCTCCATCAAATCAAAAGCTGAGACCACCATCTTTGCTTTATTTATCCAGATTTATGTAGCCAAAATGCATTATCTTGCTCGCATTCCTCATCGACCGATGCTCGGTTTTCTCATCAAAGATTATCTTCCGAGATCTAGAAAGAGGCTACCCTGCTTCAATTACAACATCCGCCATAATCTGTCACGAGTAATATCTACGAATTCAGCATCACCTTATGAGCACTTCTTCCGCCAAACAAGTGGCCGCTGGCTATGGGATGAAGAGAGCCAGCAGCGCGAGCGATTCCTAGTTTTCAATGTGCAGGAGCTCAAGCGCATTGCAGCCGAAAGCGTTGAGGCGCAATCCTGTGTGTCCATAACCAAATTCGCTGAAGGCGGTTACAACAAGGTGTTCCGACTAGTCATGGACAATGGTTCTGTTGTCATTGCACGTATTCCAAATCCGAACGCTGATCCTGCCTATAAACGACTGCTTCTGAAGTCGCAACTATGGATTTTGTGGGATTTTTCTATTGATATTACAAAGGGATGTTGACTAACGTATTTTTTTTATCTAGGCTAGAGCGGTACTGAACATACCCGTTCCAAAAGTTTTTGCTTGGAGCGCATCAGCAAACAATCCTGTAGAAGCCGAGTATATTATAATGGAGGAGGCACCAGGAACAAAGCTGGAGGACGTCTGGGCCGGCAAAACAATTTTTGAGAAAACGGAGATTGTTGATGGCTTAGTAGAAATTGAGAAGAAGCTACTTTCAGCGTCTTTCAAAAAGTATGTATTCCCTGGGGGAAATGGTGTCCAAAAATAGTACTAATATTTGATTAGGTATGGCAATATTTACTTCGCAAACGATTCTTTCCCAGGATGTGAAGCAGCTGAGATTGTGGGTGATATCCCTGCAGAATTAAAGAGACTCGTGGCAGAGCGTTTTGTCATCGGACCAGTTGTTGATAGGGATTTTTGGAATGGAAGACGTGCGTCGATGGACATTGACCGAGGTCCTTGTAAATTCAATCCTTTTGAACTTAAATATAACTACACTTTCTTATGCCAATATGTAGGGAAAACTCCACAGGATTACCTAACAGCGATAGCTAATCGGGAGATAGCTTGGATAAGTAGCTTTGCTGTTCCAAGAGCGCCAAAAGATGTATTGATATCATCTAAGGCTCAGAATTCGCCCACTTCTCACATCTCACTCTACAAAATGTTCTTAAGTACTATACCATACCTCTTTCCCGAAAAGAAAAGGCTTTACTGCTCTACTCTTTGGCATTGGGATATCCATTCCGCAAATCTCTTCGTGGAAGGCAATCGAATCACTAGTCTCATCGACTGGCAGGATACATGGGCTGGCCCTTTATTCCTACAATTCCGGAATCCAAAACTCGTGCATTATAATGGCGAGGTGCTACTAAAACTCCCAGAGGACTATGAAAGCCTCGAACAGGGCGATGAAAAAACTCGTACGAGAAAGCAAGTTGAAAAGTCTATTATCCTGTACACTTACGAAACGGAAACCGATAAAAATAATCCATTGCTCAGCGAGATTCTACGCATACATCATGGCCTAACAAGGAGAGAAACAGTAAAGTTTGCCTCGAACACTTGGGATGGGGATATTATACCTTTTCGACAATGTCTTATTCGGATCGAACGTTTGGTCTCCCCCTCGTTCTATTATGTTTGGAATTATTGACATGCAAAATACACAGGCATTGGGACGAATTAGGCTTCAATACTCCTTGTCCAATACACTTCACAGAAGAGGAACTGCAGGCTCACTGTAGAGACTGTGAGGGTTGGGACGAGCGAGCAGATTTCTGGGATTCATTAGCTGGGTTTGTGAGTCGTGATGGATGGACTTCCAATGAGACATACGACGAGGCGCTTGAGATGTTTGGTGGGATTAGAAAGGAAGGATTGAAAAGTCTTACTGGAACGGAGCGCGCAGATTTTGAGGCGCAAACAAGATGGGCCGAAAGAAAGGTTAATCAGATTGTTAGGCTAGGATAAGAAGGTTCGAAAAAATGGTTTTCTTTTGCTTTTGCACAGAGAGTGCTGAGGCTTTTGGGTTGCTTCTTCTACATGCTGGAGCTTGGCTTCATCAGGAAATGCCTCCTATCAAAAGCTGTATTCACGGTGCTATCGTTTTGCGGGTAATTAAGTAACATTCTACTCACTAAGAACCGTCAAATACGGGAGCGTCTCGATCGCCTAGGCACACTATTCGATGTCTCCATGTCTGAACACTTTGGTCTCCTCGATTATGTATGTGACCTCCCGCCCGCTCCAGTATAGGCATGGATGCAGAAGATGTTCAAATAATTACTAGAATATATTAAAACACCCACCAACCTCGGAGTGGAATGATTGACGGACCTTCGTAATGCTCTCTCTCATGTTCAGTCATCGCGCTTATACCAGCTCGCAGGTTCTCTTTCTGCAGTAGCATTTTCCTCTTTCTCTTCCACAAATGTCGATCTTCCCCTGCACTCATCATATGGCAATGTGCGGCCCTTCACGACACGGCTTTTGTCGCCGCGTCGGAATTAATTAAACTTTAGGTAAAATGCTGTCAATACCGACGGTTACTTACGTTTGATCTTGATAGATCAATTCACAAATTATGGATTAGATAGTTTGTTGCACATGGCAGCCCCTCGACAGATTCAATGTACACACATAGAAGAGTGCCGAGATTAGATGTAGGCTAAAATACGTTGATAGAATTCGCAAGTTGTTCCCCTCCTCTTTTTTGTTCTATGGCATATCTCCAGATCCTAGCCAAATTCAAAAATTTAGGTTGCCATTGTCAGTGGATCTACCCTTGTAACGATATTTCCAATGCGAACACGATGAATATGTGATCCAGTGTCTGCTCCCAAAATTCAGGTAAGATATAGTTGATATTTTCACTTGTGGTATTCTTGTAAAATTTCACCGAAATCTATCATATCCATTCTTCGTCCCTATGGGATAGACATTAAAGATAAGGGTGACATGATAATTAGATGAGGAATGGATAACCTCAGAATATAAAGAAAAATTAATTGTTAATATAACGACCTATCAACACATTTTATTAATCCTAAGTAATAGTTCTCAGTAAGCACTTAGGTAGGATATGGAATGGAGGAATGTAAATATGTAAGTTTTGATATTGACTTTATTTTATCTATCTCATCTAGATACTGTCTAGAATAAATGATCTTTATTCCCAAAGAAGCTTAGCGTGCTTAGTTCGTTAACCGCAAACTCGTTTAGCTGACCTTGTTCGGTGTTTTGGATGTTTCGCTTAGATTGGACCGCTCTCAGATCATTCAAGAGCTTCATATTTCACTAATAACTTAGTTATCATCTCTATTTAATCTGTGCATTCACTAGCTCTATATAAAACTGTCTCCGTCTGCTATGGCAACTTAAGCCAAGGTTCGAAAGTTCAAAATTCCCTGCCTTTTAATTCGTGGTTAGAATTCTTTTGGATTAGGAGCCGCCACTGTCTAATGCACTTGGCATCCTTCTACCATGCCACTTTTAATCATCCTTCCCTTTCGGAGTAAAAAAATATGAGTATGCATTATTTGGGTCGATATATTGACAATTGGGCATTTATGGTCTTGAGCGAGTGGTTTAAAATCAATATACAAGGATATTTCTCGTAAGACACTGAACCGAGACTTACCTATACACGGGGTCAATGTCACACATAAAAATGGGTAAATTTGCTAGCCACTTTTCATTGTATCAGCGATACTCTAAAATCATGACGATATGGAGGGAAATTTACTCACATATGCATTTCCTTCATCCCGTCTCGCAGAGTCGGATAATTAATACTCCATGTCACAGCCCGAGTCATTGGACATTCGAGGTTGAAGAGAGACTGTGGAAACATCAATAGAGCTTTGACTTGGAGACAGATAATATTCCTCTGTCTTTTTTGAAGGTTTAGATTCTAGAGTGGAGAATTGAGATACTGCCAATGATCTATATTTTTATCTCTGCTTATTTATATGGAAATGAATATGAGAAGATAAGTGATATAGGTGAGTAAATGAGTAAATGAATAAAAGCGAGTAAATGAATAAAAGCTAGTGAATGAATGTGAAAAAAATTAAAAACTGAGTAAAGTTGATGACTCCTATTATATTCTACTCTCTCCAATGTTGATACCACAACACCAATTATTACACTCAATAGCCCATGAATTATGCAAACATATAAAACCATCTCTCTAATGGTGACTAACTCACAGCTAACCCCATCGCTTAGAACCTACACCCCGACCCTCTTCAATTAGGCGGACTCAACTTAGGCAATCTCAACCTCCCACCCTTCTCCTTCCCAGGCGCTCCCCAAACTTTCTCCAAAACCACTCTACTTCTCTCCTCTCTTATTTCCCTCTTCTTCCTCATCTGCAACCACACCGTTCCAGGCATCAACAACAAACTAACCAGCACCCAACCAATCAAGACTCCAAAATTTAGCCTCAAAGTATTTTTCGTGCCGTAAATAATTGCTCGCGCACCCATAATATCATGTCTCAGCGGCCACACAATACCCCACTTGTAAAAATTGCTGAGAATTTCCGTGGGATAGAAGCCCGTGGTGACATTTGAGATGACCCAGAAGACGAAGAAAACAGGCGTGAAAGGCATGCCGAGGAGGTTGTTTATGTTTTCAATGGTGAGGCCGAAGGCCATCATGGAGATCCAGGAAAGCATCCAGTAGAGAACATAGCCGGCTGAACCAAAGTGAAGAGAGAATGGTATGTGCCACATGCATGAGAGGGTTAGATAGAACAGGGATAAAAAGAAGTAAACGAATGGGAGGACGGCTATGCGGTAGATGTAGTAGGTTCTCATGGGTATTGTTCCCATGATTGTATCGCTAAGTTTGTCGAACATGAGAACTGAAAGAAAAGAAACGATTATAAGATCTAGAATTTGGGGTCAGCAAAATGTTTCTTTCTTTTCGGTGTGGAGAATTGTGTAAGTTGTGCTAAAGTTACATACAGATTGTTCCAATCTCAGTGGCAGCTTCAGCTGTCTAAAAATCAAATGCAAAGTTAGTGTTGAAATTCAAGGTTAGAAGAATTGAAGGGAAAGAATAACGAACTGATGGTGTGGCTGGCGCCATATTAAAGACTGTAAATCCTGCTGCAACAGGATTTTGAGCCTGTCTCTGCAATGCGGTCACATCTGACCCATTAATTCCCTGCAGCAAACTGCTCTGTTTCTGTTTCGTAAATTCAAGCACAAACTTGTTTAAAAAATCTAGTAATTTAGGATATACCGCTTGTGCAATAACTAGTGCATTCCTAGATTCCTCGTAGAAAACCGATATCGCCTGATTTGGATCATACGGTTCATCCCCTACTTCATAGGCATGATTCATGGCTTTTGTAGCATTCTCCATTACTACAACTGCCATCCAAAACTTCTGGTCGTGCAAAGCTGCTCGGACATTCTCCACATTACCATACATGGTATCTCCATCTTGGTTCACAAATCCTAGCGAATGATGGTAATCTTTGGCTCGTGCCGCAGTCGTCATGTCTTGGAGATATCTTCCGACCTCTGAATGATCAAAATCAATCACCGCGATGGTTAATACTGGTATGTTGTATTGAATTGAATGATCACCGCCCCAATATATAGACATTGTACCCATGATCGTGGTGACTAACAGCACACAAAATACCACGAACATCTTAATCCATAGTTTCCTATTCTCAGCAAGGTGGGGTGACAAAGGTCCGGGTAATGGATATTTGATTATATTCCGATATTGACTTCGACGACTTCCTGTGAGAGATTCTTCATCGGACTGAGGATCTCGACCCTTAGTTGAAGACCTAATGGTGCTTCCCGGGTACCGTCGCCCAGTGGGTAGCATACCCAAAGACCATCCTGAAGGAATAGTTGGTTCCTCTTCTCTTGCTTTTCCCTTATCAACAGTATCATCTGTTTCGTTTCCTAGTGCCAAAGAATCCGCCGAAATATAAAAGGTTGAATAGGGTGGCATCCTGCTTCTGGAGAGGCGAAATGGACTCTTAGAATCGAGCCGGGAGCGTGGAGGAATTTGAAAAGGCATCTTGACTTTCAATTTATTCTTTTTCTACAATTCAGCTCGATCTTCCATCAAATCCGATTCGATTTACAAGCGAGTAGAGTCAGCCTATAAGATGTTTCTGCTTCAATGCTCTGTAATCATACTGCAAGTAAACATCCGCTCAAAAGCATCGCTGACAGGACAGTTCGTGTACCTCGAGCTTCAGCAAAACAACTTAGACCATGCGGCGATCTTCTTTACATATATCCAGTTTGAGATTGGAATATGCAGAAGCCAAGCAGGCAGGATCAAGTATCTCAGCCCGCATTAACAAATCAAACACGTCCATAAATAAGTAGACACGACCAGCCGAAGCCTGTTTTACATCTTATCGCGTGATGAATATCGTATAATATTAGAGTATATCAAGCCTCTTGATGCATATCGTCGGTACGGCTGATTATAACATTTCCGCCATTTCTGCCATTTTGTGCCAATTGTGTAACGATGCAAACGGGAAGGATTTAACCTACTTCCCAACTGGGTTTCATCAGCACTTTGGTGTGGGCAGAACCTCAAAAAGGCGAATTCTAAAAAAGCATCCCCAACTCAGAACTATCTTTGCGGCAGCATTTTCAAATTTCCAAGAATCATTTGAGCTCATCAAATTCTTAATATTCATTCAGGAGTTTCGTAATTGTCACTTATCCCCGAGGTGCGGAGGTCCGTAGCGCATCAACATGTCAACGTGCTGACGCCACTTCACGAAATAATGTCAGCTTCCGCCAGCAGACCATATTACTTTCAGCCCCTTCATATCTGATCCGATATAAGTGGGAAATTGATGATGCTATTCATACAATCTGACTGCATTTTTTGTTCCGTCTATGCCGATTTTCCCGATCAGGCGGGTAGTTTTGGGCTATATCCTGAATTTCTCAGAGGAAGTCAAAACACAATTTCTCATGTTGTTCTCTGAAGGTAGTTTTTGAAACCATCGCACCTGGGAGAATACACAATTCATGTAGAGTATATATTGATATGAAAGTCTTCATTTTTTGATATTGTATCGCAAAAGACTCATTTACATCGTATCATAGACTTCAACGCATGACAAGTAGAAGGAGTTTCAAATAAACGGAGTTTCAACGGCCCAGACTGTTCATTGGATGATAGTATCAACGATGACTCAGCCTTTCGGGAATTGGCGTAAAGACGGAAGGAGACAAACGAGATGGCTGAAGAGATGTATTTGCATGGTGATATATGTATGTTCGCCGAAGTCGGTCTCGCGTATCGTGAATTTCAATGTTGATATACACTGAAGGATGTAGAATTCCGTACTCCATTCTCTAGAAAACTGGTATTAGCACTACAAAATACTTGTACGTATAGCTTTGCCTTTATTTGACAAAGAACAAGTACCTTGGACATTCCGCTCATTGGCCTGCCGCACTGTCAAGGTTAAAACACCATTGAATATTATGAGATATCCTTTTGGATCAAAAACTGAAGTCCTGTTTATAATGAAAACGCTCGAATTAGCAATAAGCTGTATGTTTGTCTAAATAGACGACGTTGAAGGATCATTAATAGCATACGTATAGAAGACCGTTGGAAAAAACGGCAACACAATCCCGTAGTCAATTCTCATACCCCTGGACTTTTGGGTCCTCCGGGAAGTCCTCAACATCCTTTCCCATGCCGCACTTACAGATCGATGATATCCAAAGGTCACTAGGTAGACGTTCTTGAGCGTTCCTATACGCACATGACGCATTCCGTTTCCAATCTTGAAGGCATGACTCTACAGCCGCACACATGATTTACTTCCACATATGTAATCGAGGCAAAGAAGCTGCAGGCACATCTACTTATAGATGATAAGTAGATCCTAGGTTTCACATATGTAAAATCTAAAACGGTCTAACTACTAAAACGCTAAAGAACTTGTTTCACGGTTATGACGAAGCCCGCTGGTTATTAAGAGCAACTTGCCAAGGGGGGTACTATTTCTGACAGCTCCTTCTATGCCGATGGCGATGATATTGTTTATATCCAGATAGATAAACATTAGCCCCTCCAGTCTATAATTCACTCAAAATAGAGTTGTGAGAAAGCCATAATTGTGTTCTACTCACCGCGAATTACGTGTTTCTTTTGAGAGCTGCATATTTGCTAGAGCACAGATTGAGGCTACCTTGAACTAATTGCCTTTCCCTCGGGAGTAAACACAGACTAATATGAGATAGAGTCTGAATTTCCGGTTCCTGATCACGACGAATAATGATTGAGAAGGGATACGGATCGTAGCCACCAGACTCCTGAGCGGTCGCCAAGTGATATGGAAATAACACAAATTTTTATAATCGTTTATCCAAGCTCTCAACGTAAGCTCAAGCTATCTAGATGAATAATGATTGCATGAGCATTCAGATTCAGCGAAGACCGGGTGTTTATTCCGTCAATGATTACATGAGCTGTGCTGGTTTAGAATACTTCATCTGCAAGTTTCCACTGTAGACCCTTAGAGAATACACCCTCATAGGCTGTTCGTAAGAAATCTTCTGATTAATTGCAAAAGACTAATGAGACTACTCGTAAGCCTTGAGCTTGAGTAGCTATATGGCATCTACTCTCAATACTCGACAATCCTCACTACTCATAAACGTAAGATTTTCAATATTCACATACGGGACCCATTTTCGACGATGTATATAAATATATCGATATCAAAGCATAATTTTACAAACCCACCTATCTTAACTGTGATAACCGCCGTATTTCGACACGATTAAAATCAAGGAAAACAGTCTTCACTTCATATGATACCAATCACCACAAAGTCCATCCCACTATTCTGTATCGATTCCCCCTGATTAGTACATCATCTCTGCAAAATTTTTACTCGTAAGTCCTAGTATATCTCTCTCTCTATATATACATTATATCCCAAGACATCAGCGAATATAAAAACTATCCAAGTAACTCCAAACAACAACAGCAGACACATCAACGCTATAACAAACACTCATCTATCCATCCATCCATCCATCAAAAGCGCATCTCAATAATCCTAGGCTCTACCAAAGATATCTAGAAAATCTAGAATAAAGTCTCGGTTTATTATAATAACATCAAACTTGACTCTCTCGAACATAAAAGAACATTTTACAATTGCAAGTATGAATCCTCAATAATTATATGGAGGTGTGTAAAAGAAATGCATTAGCACTATACTTCGTACAGGAATAACGATATATCAGAACAATGATTCTATAGAAACAAGCAAGAATCAAAGATGTGATTTTTGATTGGCTAGATTCGGTATAGAGTATACTTCCTTCCTTTCTTCCTTGTACTCATATATATACAAGTAAATACATTCTCCAATTAATTATTAATATCTTCAGATATAAACGAAATACAATAAACTCTAATATCTTCATCTTCATCTTCATCTTCATATCACACAATCATATCACATAATCATATAATTTCCAAACCTCACCTCCGTACACACTAACCCACGAAATCATCCCTCACCAGATATGTACGCCTAAATCTCCGCAGCAACCCATCCATCCATTCATCCATTCTTTTCATTCATTCCTCTTCTCCTCCAAATATAAGATAATCCAAAGCTATATATAATAGGGGAGATACTACACGAAGATAAGATAATTATTTATCCATCTTTATCCAACTCCCTGTACATATAAAAAAAAGCCCACGGAATATTTCTTTTAACATTAAATTAGAAAGCGCTGTTAAAAAGCTGGTCGACACTGCATTCTCGTCTAAACCAAGGAAATGGATATCTTGTGGATAATAGTGAGTGTGTTGCAAATTCTAATAATTGCACTATGCTTTTGAGTTTCATACCCTTACAATTTAACTACACTATATATAGCAAAGGGATTCTCGGGGTTCATTTCCCCAGAATGTAGCTACTGCCATCATCCTCTCAACAATCTAACCATCTACATTCCAGCACCCTTCTTCTAATAACTCTCCACGGCACTCCTCCCCTCATCCGGCATATCCATCACCCAACCTTTCGGCCTCTCCCTCCCCCTAACAATCATCCCATAAACCGCCGTTTCGACCTTCTCCACACAGGTCCTCATAACCTCCATCTTCTTCTCCACATCCCTCCCCAACCCCACATTCCCACACCTCGTCGTATCCATCTCTTCAAACCTCATCCTGATATCCCTCAAATCCGCCAGAATGGTTCTCTCTTCTCTCCCCGGCAATCCCCCATCCGTCGCCATCCTCGTAATAGCAAATCTCATCATCTCGCCTACCAGATCAAAAATCCCGAGAACATAGTCATCACCCGTAAGATTTACCGCGTCAGGTAAAGAAGCCTGGGCAGTCGAGAGAGGAATTAAAGTTTGTTCGGTGAGGTAGTGAGAAAATGATACAGCTTCCATGTATTCTTGAATACCACCTGAAATCTGTCTTTGATAACGCCAAGAATTGACACCCGTGAGATCAGGTGATATACTGGTGAAGAGATCATGGATTGTAGCGAGTTTCTCTGAAGTTTCCTTAGCTATTCTCTGTGGAAGAGGTTGTTGAAGTTTTTGCACTCTGCATATGTAATTAGCATGATTTTTTAATATAGGAAAAAGTTTTTGAGATTCAAAAAATCATCCCAGACCAATCCATCCATCCATAACCTTACCTCTGCAATGCAAAAATTCTATCAAATAATTAGCTCAATACCTGCACAACATCCTCAAACCCCCAGGAAGAAAGCCCCTACATTTTCTTACTTCCCGCCGTAATATCTCTTCCGGCTTTAATAATTCTCTCTCTCCGATCATGATGTTCATCCAACTCTGCTCTGAAACCCTCAAACATCGGCATGAAGGGACTTAAAGAAGCTCCCGACTTCTCCTCTGTCTCCTCTACCTTCCTCTCGGATTTCTCCTTGGAAGTACCATCGTGTTGTCGTTTAATGCCTGGCATATTTTCGCTTTGATATTGGCGTGTTTCTTGCATGGTGAGAAGAGACCCTGCACTTGACTTGTGCAGATTTGTGAGGCGCGATGGATAGTGGGGATGGATGGTGAGGTAAGCAGACGGGGTATTTTTTGTGAGAGGGAGTGTGTCTAGCTCGAATAGTGGGGTAAGATTATCATATAAACACGTGCGGACCTCAACATGGAAAAGACACTCGAGATTTAGATCTAGACTTCACAAGAAGGTGACGAAACTCGAGACAATTTGATTAGTTGCCATGATTTCAATCATCATATGAGTCCCAAAAACCCACTCACAAAAAAACAAGACCCAACGGGTCATCCCTCTCTAAAAACCATGGCCCTCTCAACCAGCACCCTCTTCACCCTCGCCATCATCCTCCGCATAATCCTCTTCACCTACGGTCTCTACCAAGATCTACACTCCCCCCTAAAATACACCGACATAGACTACCACGTCTTCACCTCAGCCTCCCATTACACCTCTCAATCACACTCTCCATACACACGAGAAACCTACCGATACACGCCTCTTCTCGCATGGCTGCTCCTCCCCACCACATTCACCCCCGCGTTTATATTTTTCCACTTTGGGAAAATCTTTTTTGCATTCTGTGATATAGTCGCGGGGTATTTACTCCATGTGATACTTATGGGGCGAGGAATGGATGCCGGGCGAGCGGGCAAGTATGCTGCGATTTGGTTGTTGAATCCGATGGTTGCGGCGATTAGTACGCGGGGAAGTAGTGAGGGGATCTTGGGGGTTTTGGTGTTGGGGTTGTTGTGGGCGGTGTTGGAGAGACGTGTTGGGTTTGCGGGGTTTTTGTTAGGGTTAGGGGTGCATTTTAAGATTTATCCGGTGGTTTATGGGGTTAGTATTGTTTGGTTTTTGGATCGAGAGACTATGGGGGGTTTGAAGAGCAGAAAAGTTTCTGGGAAAGGAAAGAAGGTGATAAAGGAGGGAGGTGAGAAAAGCAGTGAGGATGTTTGGGGAAAGATCACGGGATTCATAAATAGTGAGAGGATTGTATTGGTGACGACTAGTTTGATGACATTTATGAGTCTCAACGCTCTTATGTATTACATGTAGGAAACCCCACTTTCCCTTCCTCCCATTAATATCTAACCCAAACCCACAGCTACGGATACCCCTTCCTCCAACACACATACCTACACCACGTAACACGAATCGACCACCGACACAATTTCTCCCCCTACAACACACTCCTCTATCTCCGCTCGGCCGTTCCATCCCCCACGCCCCTAGCCCTAGAGTCCCTAACCTTCATCCCGCAACTCCTACTCTCGCTCCTCCTGATCCCCGTCACCCTCTCCAGGCATGATCTCCCTAGCACCATGCTAGCGCAAACCCTCGCCTTCGTCACCTTCAACAAAGTAGTCACATCCCAATATTTCCTCTGGTACACGTGTCTGCTACCGCTCTATCTCTCCACCCCTTCCTGCACACTCGTTCGATCTCCACGCGTTGGGGTGCTGGCTGCGGCGCTGTGGATCGCTACTCAAGCATTTTGGTTACAGCAGGCGTTTGAGCTTGAGTTTTTGGGTATCAGTACTTTTGTGCCTGGATTGTGGGTGGCGAGTTTGTTGTTCTTTGCGACGAATGTTTGGATTTTGGGCATTATTGTGCGGGATGTTGGACGAGGAGCAGCAGCTGTTTAGGGGAAAAGGGATGCTGAAGATGTGAGGATTGGAGTTTGGGAAGGTATAGGCTGGGAGCGAGAAGATGGGAAGGGCATCAAGCGAGGAAGGACGTATAAATAGCTGTTCGAGATTTAGATGTATACTCGTAGCATGTAAATTCCATTGTGCAGGGATAGATATATCCTACATGTTTCAATGTAAATTCACACATCCATCTCAAAATTGACAAAGTAGACGATTCTCATCATTATATACACGCTTCGCATAAAACTCTCGACCAATCTACATAGAAAAATCTTGCTTTGTTCTCTGTAATTTGCAACCTCAAAATGAAAGCATTTATTGCGAAAGAAAAAAATACCCGTCCTTTGGTTCCGCAACTAGATTAGAGAACGCCCTGCTAATGCCAAATAAAAATTTCCCAGCTCCAGTTCCGTTCCCAGCCCATGCCAAGGCCATTTCCTCAATCAAGTGTTCTGTTCAATCACTACTACTTTACAATAGCCCTGCCTTATACTCCCAAGGAAACCCATGCTAACAGCGAGACGAAATATTCTCTTTCAGCTAAAGCCCGCCCCATATGTGCAATATGACTTTAGGCCATGATAAGATATCATTCATGTGATTGTGATGCCACCTGAAAGGGCAAGATAATTTGAAACTTTTATAGAGAGTGGTCGAAACTTTGAGAATGTAGCAGGCGTGGTGAATTGTCCATCCTTATTCACTTCTAATTCACCTAAGATTTCTGCATTTTCGACAAAAGATGCAGTAGGTCTACTACTTGCCAATGCATCAACGATGCTGGGACTCCAAATTCCTGTGCACCGGTTATTTTCGAGTTCAAAATATGGGTTGAGTGGCGGGACTTGAGATTCTGCAACACCGTTAGTATTCCCAAAGACGACTACAAATTTGCTTCATCTCACCAAGATCTATGAATCTAATCCTCAGGTACTCAAGGGCCGCTAGCTTGTCTAATGATCGTACACCCGCCAATACTAATGCTTCGAAAGCGGATATGAACGACATATCACTTATACCAGATCCGTCATTCCATTGCTGAGTAGGGCGACAGCAATTCTTGACAATAAGTTCTATGCACTTCAATTTCGAGGTACGCGGATTAGAGAGTTTAGCCGCCGTGTCAAAAAATCCACGACAAACTCTTCCGGTGTATGCCAAATGCTCAAGAGTCGGAATTGACTTGGCCAATTCATCGCAGAAATGGGTCTTCAGTGCAACTTTCCTGAAGAAACCAGGCGATACAGCTTCTCTGCGGTAATCGTTCTCAAGACATAGGTTGATATGTGTGATATTCTGTGGTATCCGAGGGGCAATCTGCGCGATACAAAGATATGACTTCGACTTTGGTTTGGCATAGGATCCATGCCATTCATTCAGATTCGGCAATGCTGCAGCAATATTCTGGAAATCCTCATTCGTACGGATAAGATTCCATTGTCCCTTGCAGACCAGAGTCCGAATGGTATCAATGGTAGGTAGTTTTGTTTCGTCCGGGCGAAATTGCCGAACTTGCGGAGGTTTCTTTCTTTCTCCGCCTTCCAAAGTCAAGATACAGGCTTCCGGGAAGATATTTCGAACAAACTGGAAGATTTCTGATAGGGTGCAGTTATTATCGGGGGTTTGGTATGTGACAGGATTCGGAGGTTCTGCGCCGAGATGTGCAAGTGAGCGAATTAGGGTAGATCGATCTGGATGTGTCGGAGGTATCCGCATGATTCGATCGAAAGGCAACTTCTTCTGTTGAAATACGGGAAACCATATTTCGATGTGCTTCACATACGCACACAAATGTGGATGAGCATAAAACCACTCCAACGACTGCTGAATGGAATCCGTGGTTCCCTTGATTTTGAGATGTCTGTATAATCGTTCTTGGATAAGATTTCTCCATGGAGCAGACACGAGAGCCAACTCGGAAACTTCACGCCGTCTCGAATGTCTTAAAGCGGTGCCCCAACCTCGAAGCACCTTTGACCTTCCCGGTATAACTCGCAGAGCAGCCGCAGTCCTGAAACCGAACAAGTGATCGAGAATGCATTCGTGTATCTCCACTGGAAGGTCGCACAAGGGTGAGCCTGAATCTGGAGCTTGTTGTTGAATCGGCGAAGGCTCTACTCGTTCCACAATATCCGGCTCGATTTGTCGCTCTACAATCTCTCCACCTAAAGACTTCTGGCGCGGGAATGGTGTCGATGCTGGCCTTTCAATATTCAGAATATCGTCGACCTTGGCATGCTCTGTTTCGAGCGCTCGCGTGACCCTTGGTGTGGACGGACCGGGAGTAGCTGGGGTTGAAGCGGTTGTCATGATGGGAAATAAATGCTGGGTGGGCTCACTCTCTCGCGGTAGATGACTTGGATGCATATTGATATTATTTTTTGAAATGGCTTCTGCTTCTGCTCTTCTACGCGCGATATCCGAGATCAATCATGAATGAGGTAAAGGTGAAGTCGAAATGGAGGGTGGATATGTGTGAGATTAGGACGTTTTAATTTGTAAGTAATGACAAGAGATGTGATTTTGTTGGAGATAACCAAGGCCAGAGGAACTCAGGTGGTGGGAGATTAACAGGTGTAAAAGTCGTGAGAATAGATCAATATGTGGTGGTACGGTATCTCATATGACGACTGGAACGGCAGATGTATGGATGGGCAGTGCTGTTGCTTGTACTCGCTGTGGGAGGTTTTGCGCTGGCTATGTACGACAAATCAATTCTTTCGGGGGTGTTGAAGAGGTTGGGTCGCCTCACAATTTATAGATATGTTTTTGGAACAGGTAAAGAGAGAAAGGAAGGAGAGAGAGAAGAGAGAGAAAAGGGGAGAAGAAGAAGGAGAGGGAGAAGGAGGAGAAGACGAAGAAGTAGATTTTGAAAAGTAGATTGAGATTTAATTTGAACTACCTAGTAAGTCAGTTGTTGTGAGTTGTAGAAAATGGTGAGTGAATGAATGAATGAATGAATGAAACGAAGATTAATACCTACCACACACTACATACCAGGTACTTATTAGGGTAGGAAGCAGATTAAAGTCCAGCCGAACATTACAATCTCCCATCTCCCACTTATTATACACTATAATTTTTGGTCAGGTCAGGTTATCGATTATCGACTGAACATCAAGAAATGAAACAAATCAAGATCGAAGATTTTCTAGTACAGTCCTTGGGTAGGTATTTATTATCCATCATTCAAGCTCTTTCTATACCCTCATAAATGGATACTTACCTACCTAGGCACCTAATCAATAGAAAGTATTTTGTATTTTTAACATTATCAATTTTATATGGCTCCTTTGGTTACTAAATGTATTATTATCTGTCTCCCAGCTCCTAGCTAGCCAGTACATACACCCAGTACCTAGGTACAGTCAGTATCTGTCCTCCGTTCTCCGTACTCTCAATCTGAACGCTCAGACTTCAGTTACTCGCATCCATATCCATATCCATATCCATATCCATATCCATATCCATATCCATATCCATATCCATATCCACACCCATATCCATCCCCATTAACTCCGTACATATTATTACCAACTTACTAATGTCTACCTACCACTCCGTATTCAAAAAGAGCTACTAGTATATAGCATATACACACCTACCTAACTATTTATAGGTCCTTTCTATTTCCTTAAATATAGCCAATATCCATCCAACATCCACAATTATCAATTATCAACAATATTTAAATACCTAGCTAGGTACGTACACCAGTACCTAGTAACGTTATGTAACAAATTGATTAACATATGAAACCAAACACAAAAACAAAAACAAAAAAGTTTTTTCTTTCCAATATATATACTAATTACCATGTTTATTGCCGAATCTACCATATACTTAGGTACTAAAAGAATCTACGTAAGTACCTAATCTCAGTACTAAAAAGATGAAACGATCATGTTGCGGCTTTTGACATCATTTCTGGCTTTTATTGTTACTACCTACCTACCTAGGTGTACATACGATTCATTAGGTACCTAGGTACGAGTGATAACGTATTGTGCGTGCGGGGTTGTTTTATTCCAAACTTAAATTTGCCTTACATTCGAAATATACTTACTCCCAGGCTCTGGACATAGTTGGAGATAGCGGAAATATCTAGATCTATCCATCTATTCATCTTACATTATATGTTTTATATGTTTATATCTTGCTTTTCTTTCCTTGGTTTGCAAAATTTCCCAAGATAATCCCTCAATCAATATCATCACCATCATCACCATCATCACCATCATCATTTGTAGCTTTTTCTACCTTCTCTTCCTTCTTAATCCCCCCTTCTTCCCCACTCTTCTTCTCCGTAGGCTTCTCGGCAACTTCTTTAGGCAGTTTATCGAAAGGTTTCCCTCCTTCAACACCCTCCTTCAGCTTTCCATTCTCATCCACATCTTCTTTCAGATAAAGCGTAAAAAGAACCACGAATAAGACTTCTCCAGTCTTTCGATTTTTTAGCACGTATCTGAGCGTATGTGAGCGCTTTTGCTCTTTCCTAAAGTTAAAACAAAACAAGGTTGGTATAAAAGATCAAGGACGGCCAAAAAATATAGGATCAAGAGAAATACTTGATGAGAGAAGGGGGGTTTGAAAAATTAAACGAACCGTAGACCTTGTCCATCCCAATATTTCATTATTGGCATTGTAAAGCCGGGTAGTTTAAGAGCGAAATCTATCGTGAAGGTATAAATGTCAGTATCAGGTTCTGTACATGGGGTAACGATGGATAAATTCAACCTCAAACTTACTATTAAAATCCAAATATGCATTAAAAAAGTCACACCCATAAGTTCTTCCCTCCTCCCAATCCCAGTCTTTTCTATTTGCCTCTGTCAGGAAGTATTTCTTCCTCGCCGCTTCCCCATCAGGGATTCCACATTCCCTCCTATGTTCCTCACCCTCCTCATCCCCTCCCTCATCAAACATCAATCCAGCATCCTCAACCTCTTCTCCATCCCTTTCTCCCCCTTCACCAACATATAGCACATTAAACGAACTCGCCGCCGGTCCGTACAAATATGGCTCATCCGCATACACATCTCCATCTAACCCAGGATCCACCATCCACTTCACAATTCTAAAGGCCGTATTGAACCCGGGGGGCAGACGATCTCTAATAGGATGATCAAAGTCATTTCCGAAGACCAAATCATCCGCATTAATATCCTTTTTCGGTTTGAATCGAAATCCAATACTATATTGATCTTTATTCTTATCATGCGGTGGCAGATCGAAATATGGAGAGGTAGTGGGAGACGATTTGGGGAGTCCGCGATAATCCTGTAGAAGGCGCGGATAGTTAGTCTTGAATGTACTCTACGTAATAGTCTTGAAGCAAAACAGAGTAAGAAAAAGGGATCGCCTACTTGAATCCTAACATTCAAATCCACCTCACACAGCTCATTCTCAATCCGCACGCATTTTGCTTGATTGACGGGTACAATTTGATGTTTGCTGACATCATATCCAGAGCCCGCCGTAACCTGCAGAATGTAATTTTCTGCCATCCTTCCCTCGAGCACAAGTTTTTCTTACGTTGTATGTGAAAGAGAAGGAGATTTTTGTCCTGACCAAGCTCGGATGAGATTTTGCAAATATGAGTCTATCGTCTTGATATACAAGTCCAGAATCTTAAATTGTAATTACGGATACGACGCAATCATTGTGTTTTGAGCAAAATATTTTGCCGTTGTTGAGCGGTTGTTGAATGGGTGTTGAAAAGCGGTGACGTAGTGGGGTGGATTTCCCTGCTGCATCACAGTGCATGTAACATGTGAATTTTGAACATTTCGTACCAAAAACTCAAATTCGGAAATATCTATAGCATGCAAGAGATTAAATTAAGTATCCGTTCTAAGCAAAATGCTTAGCCCCCCATGTACCAATATACTTAATATGGCGAATGATCTAGAGAATCTCCGAAATGTAATATACAACGCCAAATATTCGAGCAATCATTAAATATTGTCATAAATCTTCATAAAGCGTTGTTGCTATTTTGCATATTAACCGTTTGCGATCCCCAATCCTACTTTTTGCGACGATGCTGCGCTTACACTTGCACTCGTCCCTCTCTCTCGGAGTCTTCTGCCTTCCATCAAACCTCGCAGACCTCTCTTCTGTAGTCCAATAACGGCACTAATATCGCCTCTCCAAATTTCCCCTACACTATTAACTTTACCAGATTCCGACGCGCTCACGCTTCCGTCCAAATCACTGCCACTAACATCGCTCGCGGCACTGCTTGTCGCACTCATGCTTTCTTCATCGTCTTGTCTTCTTCCTCCCTGGCCAGTTCCAAGATCGCCCACACTGGTATTGATTCGTAAAGATTGTTGGCCGTGAGAGCCTATTTCGTTATCAAGCCCAAGCTGCATCAGGGTCTCTGCTCCATTTGACAGTCTATTAAGGCTCCAGGGATCTGCAATGTCAGAAGGTGTTGAAGTGGAACGACCGCCACCAGCAGCCATGGCGCTAGCATTGAAGACGGCTGCAGCATTCCTACTATCTAACACACCATGTAACCTCTCCACGACAGCTTCCAGTAAACCATCAATTTTGTAGGGTCGTGCTAGTTGTAGTAGACTACAGAGTATTTGCGGAGTGCAGAGCGTAGAATTATTTGGAGGAAGAGATGATGTATATAAAAAGTGAAGTAGAGCTTGAAGTGTGAGCTGTGTATGTGGAAGGTAAAGTGTCCGCGGTCTAGAATTAGGTGATAATGCCCCCGAATCAGGAGGGAGGGCCAAAGAGGCGGGGTCCGATGTGGAAGAGCTATTTAATGTAGATGAAGAAGAAAGACTTGAGGACTGAGCACCGAGACTAGGTGTAATAGTAATACTGCTATTCCTGCTTTGATTATGTCGGAAGACGCTCTCTTGACGCAGCGTAGCGGCATCATTACCGTCTTGTGTTGCAGTGCCCTCACGTAGTAATTGGACGAAATATGGTCCCCATCTTCTTGCGATAATGCGAGAGTTTACCGGTATACGCTCGCCGCCGACGCAAAGGATATCCATATCAGCTAGCTCTCTAAGAGCCAACGCACTTTGGCCTAGTTCCTCTGCTGCCTTGGAGAGCGTGCGCCCACCTGCATTCCATCCTGCTTTGCTACCGATATTTAGTGACGGTGTTGTGAAAGGCGAACTAGCCGAGACAAACCCTGACAGCGGTGCTGCCTTTCGAGGGTTGTCGTAAAGACCAAATGCCTCAAGCTCGACCATACAGACGTTAGCAAAATTTATGCGCCTATGATTATAATCCTCCACAAGACTGCGCTTTCGGTTACCAAGTATCACAAATGTATTTCTTCGATTCCACAAAACACCACGATTCCAGCTTCCTTGACTGAAAACACTGCCACCAGCGTCGATGCGGCTCCATGTGAGAGTTCGCAAGTCAAGAGCCCATAATGCATACTCCTGTTTTGAAGAAGTGAGATACGTTCCACTGACCACGAAATTGGTATCGATAACGCCGCCGTTTGGGAACCGAAGGCCAGGAGGTGAAAATGACCCGTGCATGGGCTTTTCTGCTAGAGTTCCATCGGAAGCTCTAACCTGTAGCTCTAGCTTGACATCCAAAAAGTTGTAATTAGAATATATCAGCATTGAGGACCCAGGTTCTCTTGAATCCTGAGTCGAACCACCGTGATCTGCTTTATTGGATGTTGCCTTGCCTAATTTTGCAGAGACATGACCCGGAAGAGGCGCTACAACACTGCGATACGCCCCACAGCTCTTACCAAGCGCCTGAGTGCTGGTCCATTTAAGACTGCGCAGGTTAAAGACGCTAATTTGCTCAATATAGTGGTTTCCACTGTCTTGACCACCCACCACAACCATTTCAGCACCGCCAGTACCATCTATATTAACTCCAATGACGCCTTGATTGGGGTTGGGCCCTTGGGGGTTATGATGTAAGGCGGAAGAAGGCGCATTTGCGGACGCAAATGCTGCCGATGAAGGAAGGATAGTAGCGCAGTGCGCATACCTTCCCTGCGGTGTGTCATTTGTGGGTATAAAAGTCCATGTTCTTGATGGCGCATCATATATATAAATGTCGGACATTACGACGACCTCTGGCTGGGATTCTTGGCCACTTTGCGCCGAGGCAGCCATTTGGGCTTGGCTCTGTGGAGGAGCTGGGGACATTCCTCCATAGCACACCAGCTTGGTATCGCCTAGGGCGCATAAACTGTGAAAATATCTTGGTGGTGGGACATCCCCACTAGTTTCAACTTTCGTCCAATGCCGCTGTATCAAATCCAGTTCGTACAAGTCGGCTGTCAAGGAAGGGCGCGTCCGCGATAGGATCCGACCGCCGAATACGTAAAGTTTGTCGCCCAAAATTGTAGTTGTGGCACCAACTAGGGGGTGCGGTTCCTTTCCAGTAGTTCGATGTACATTGCACATGAGCCCTGACAGATGTGTCGATGGCGTTGCTCCAGAAGTGCCAGCTCCACTAGCTGCCAAAGAGCGAGGTTGTTGTGCTGGTGATGGCGCCGCCGATGGAGCTCCATTGCTCTTCGGTGTCACAACATTTTCCCGATTCTCCTCTCCCCCTTCACTTCCATCCTGCCTGCTAGACGTAGCGAGACTAGTTTGACTACTGTTCATGTCCACTTTGTATGTACCGGAGATCGACTTGTATCCGCTGGATTGATGTTGAGATGCGCTCGTAGAATCCACTATGCTCGTCCGATTACCTGTCGCGGCCCGTTGCGGCATGCCCTCTAAGGCTTTTGGCGTATCAGGAGGGTCGCCCGAAGTGTCTTCAACGATCGGAGATGTGGGTGTCGAGGGCAGGGTTGGAAGAGGTTTTTCGAGATCTGCACCGCTCAAATTCTTTTCATTCTGCGATAGCAGGAAATGGTCAGTACTTCCTGAACGTGGATGGAGGTCCGGCGTAGAGCTTTTGCTTGTTTGGATATTAAAAGGTCGACCACGGCTACCAGAAACAGATCCTAGCTTCCTAAGTCCCCTTCGCACACCGGTAAGAAAAGCACCGTCAGTCTTCTCTGGCTCTCCCTTGAAGTCGAAGCCCTCGTCGTCGGTAGAAGATTCCGAGATGTATATGGACTCTGTTGAGTCTTTCGGCCGAAGAGTTAGCGGATCCGACATGTTGAATCATGCTGCGAAAGACAAAAAGTAATTCATCAACAATCACAAGGAGATAACACCAAGAAGAGATATCATTTTTGGCGTTCAGTGAGGATATGTATGTATGCTTACCTTAAAAGTGCCCCCCCAAAAAAGCAAGGACTTCCCGAAATAAATACTCGGCCTCGTCAAGGTCTCCCGAAATGTAATCCAAGGGTCAGAGCCTATTTCTTGTTTGGGTTGTAGGGAGAAGACGGGCGATCCACTCGACGCACAGATTACACGAGAAGAATAACGGGGAACGTCGATGTCCCTCCGCAGAACTGATGGCAAAGTTGTAAGCTAGAGCGACGGGCTGTTGGAAAGCGCTCGGTAGTGAAATGATTGACCTTATTTCCTCTCGATATAGTGCCTCCGCTGATACATCCAGAGATTCTATGGTACTACTTTACCGGATCGGATAAGCAAGCCGATCTCACTCACAAGTCTGCAAACCTCTTACTTATCGATATCAAAAGTCTGTACGGAGTAGCCAAATGCGCCTGTCCCAGCTCACGAGCCAATTTTCCTAATCTCCGCCTTATTTAGCACTTTCTCGAAGCTAGACCCAGGAAAGAATTTCTGCGGCTCCAGCCCACTTCCTGCTCTTGGGATGCCGATCTCGAGGTCCTGATAATATAATCCCACGTTTATCCCCCTTCTCTGGGTATTTTACTTTCTTTGGTGATTATGGTACCGTAGATTGAAAAAGTATATGCACTGGCTGTCGTTCCTTTGTTGGTTCTCCGATCTTCGAAATTGCAGAATGGCCTTGTCGTTGCTCGGGCCTGTCACAGCGTGAATATGATTGTTTAGAAACTCTTCAGTAGTTTTTGAAGCAAAGAATAGATATGGGGTTCATCCGATGATGGTGCAATTTTCCACGTGGTTGACTTGTTTCATGCAGCGGAAATCAATTACAACTAGAATGGCCTAATAGTCTCTAGAAGGATTAGAAGCTGAGTGCTGTAGCACGGTAGGATGTTGAAGAACGTTAAAAAGGAGAGACGTCAGCTCCATCTGCTTCAGATTGATTATTTTCTAAGTGTTAGCGGCCTTGTGCCATGCGATAAGGTAGGGAATATGTTACCTACCCGGGTAGTCCTGTTGGTCTGAACATAAAACCTAGCAGTCATAATGAGGTGCTGGTACAGTTTATACTGCATATTAAGCATTAAAATAGGTGCATTATTCGAAAACATCTGGCGGATTAATTCGTAACAAAACCAGGTCTTCAATCAATGCAGCTTACAGAATACAGAGAAAGATTTCATAGAGAAGCGTATTCGATCATCACGTAGGCGAACACATTTCCCAAGAGCGCTTGAAGTTTGAAATTTTTTTTACTCTTATTCGGTTTTGCTAATCTAAATACAGCTTGGCAAAGTTGTCAAAAGGAGACTTGGTCGAGCCGCTCGCTGATCAAATCATTATTTGTCATATCCGTTACTCATATGGAAACCCCTTCATTAATTCATAATTTTCCATCACGCGAATTTCAGACGGCCGCAGATGTTACCTCCTTTGGCAAAGGTGTGAATCGAAGATATGGCTTGACAATGCGGAATTCTGGGAAAAGAGTTTTGGCCTCCTCGTTCTTGACACTGGGGTGGACAATCACATCATCACCAGGAATCCAGTTGATAGGAGTGGTGATGCGGTGCTTGTCTCCAGTTTGAAGTGAGTCAACGACACGGAGAACCTCGGCGGTATTACGACCAGTGGAAGCTGGGTAAGAGAGGATAAGGCGGATTGTCTTCTTTGGGTCGATGACGAAGACAGATCTGATGGTGAATGCAATGCCCTTGGAGTCGACGTTTGTGGTATCCTGGTGGTCGAGCCTAGTTATCTTATTAGGATACGATATATAGCTAATAGGAGATTTTCTGTCTCGCGCTTACATGTCATATGCATAGGCAACTTTTCGCTCCTTGTCGCCAATGATTGGGAAGGTAAGCTTGCTCCCGGAGATCTCATCAATATCCTTGATCCATCCACCGTGTGATTCGATTGTGTTTGCGGAGAGACCGATGAGCTTGACACCACGCTTTGTGAACTCTGGCTCAAGTTTTGCGAAAGCACCGAGTTCGGTGGTGCAAACGGGTGTGTAGTCCTCTGGGTGGGAAAATAAGACAACCCACTTGTCACCGATGAACTCGTGGAAATCAATGGGACCATTGGTGGTCTCTGCCTGGAAGTTTGGTGCGATGGATCCTAGACGGAGGCTTGTACATTGTTAGCAGAGGTCATAGAGGGAGGTCCAATGATAAATCCAATCATGGCAGACGGTTTGCTCTCAAAACGGGTTGTGATAATATTATCACAATATGTAAAGGCGAGCTTAAAGCCTTCTGCTTCCAGGGTCTAATCAAGAAGTAGACTTACGGGGTTGCTCTCTCTTCAGCCATGATGAATGTGTTTTGAGGAGTTGTGTTGGGGAGATTTGTATATTGCAGTGATGTATCAGATCTAATTGAGAGTTGAGGGAAGGAGGGAAGAAAAGAAGGGAAACGATAGAAAGGCCTAAGGGACTAGAGGAGTTTATTAAGAAGTATTTACTCAGCCTTTCAATACCTTATTATTACTTAATCATTTATCAAAGTGTCGCCATCGGAAAGAAAAGAGGTAGAGTAGGAGGGTAAAAAAGAAAATTGTAGAGCACGTAGCTATCACGCCATCGACCTTGTCGAATTTGTCTGAGCTTGTTTCAAGCCCTCGTACCGGATAAGGTTTAGGGAGGGGTATTTCCGGATTATCTGATAGGCTTATCGCTGCCGCATCAGAACTTCTTAAGAATTTAAACAGGCGGGACATTATTTGGATGGTTTCTGGCTTTGTAACAGTTAACTCGCCCTATTTGAGAACCAATAAAATTGCATTGTCCAAGAGGGAGAAGGTGCAAAAGGGGATGAGGCTGGCGCGGGATGGGACATAAATAACGAAGAGTTGTGTAATAAATAAAGAAAAGAAAAAAGAGAAACATTTACACGGCACAAATACTCGGTACAAGTGCAAAGGTCTGTCTCCCTTTGCAACCTTACCTACCGATCAAGTTACCTACTAGGTAATTTTATGATGGTATGACAATATTTATAAGGCTGAGAAATGGAGAATAATGCCCCGTCATGCATGATGTTGACAGACCTCAAAATGGTTGGATGGTCTCAATGTAGCATTATTGATTGATCTAATGATTTTAAGCCATGAAGAGCCAAGAGCTTTTGCTGAAGTAATTCTTCTAGTGAAGTTCTTCTAGTGAAGTATGAATTCACGTGGAAGGTATTGGGCATGCACAGTATATATGTATGCATTCACTCAAATCATTATAGAAGTAGCGGCAAGTAGGTAGCCTCTCTGATGATTGATTGACCGAGATGGAATCTCCTCTTCAATTTTATTTTCTCCGACAACTTATTTCTCTTGTACTGGAATTATTGTTCAGGTGATAGATAACCTGTCATCAATAAGAAAATCATCCGTCTGGCTCAATCAGTCAAAGAGACTTTCAATACTGCACCTATGTGTATCAAAGTTTGATATATTGATATTGATCACATATTTACCAATGGCTTGGGTAAGGCGTAGCTATGGCGTCCATCTTCTTTTCCCTTTTCCCTTTTCAGTTGCTAGTATGCCTGCCAACACACATCACGTGAGCTTGGATTACACGTGCAGCATACTTTGAGCCAAGATCCCCTAACTCCCCTACTTTGTACCCCACTTCTCCGAGGGACCGACCCACCATGAGTCCATGAGTTCATAACCACTGGTCGACCAGGCTAGGAACCGGGAATAAAGATGATAATTTTTGAAAGTTCGGGGTTAAATCCGCAGTTCTGCAGCCAATTCCCTGAGCCGCAGTTCGTCCTCTAGCTAAAGATGGGTCATCTAACTTATCATGGCCTAATTTAGTGGGATCTGCGGAAAAGCCTTCATGAAAAGGTTCTGGCTTTCTCGGGATTAGGTAGGTAATGTGTAAGTAGGTAAGTAGTAGGTAATAGGTATTGTTTTCATATCTCTCTTAGTCAATGTTAGTCACTATACTACTTACTACCTGTGTCTTTCCATTACTACCAGTAACTACCTAAGTCGTTGCTTTTCTTTTCTTAAGCTGCACCATATTTACATTTGCCTGTGTATGGTGCTTAATGCTTAATATTTGCTGCTATCGAACTCGAATCTAAGAATACATCTAGAATACATCGTTGGAACATTCAATCCTGCTGGCTGTATAATCTTGAGCAATAAAGAATGGGCCATGGCATAGAATCGGATATGTCGTCTCGTGGTGACCTCAAGCAAACTTCCATATCTGACTCAACGACGGATTTTGAAGACGACGGGCAAAAAAGATTGGAGTTTTATGGTCAATCAACAAAGATGCCATCGGAGAGAAATGCACTCGGCTTGTCAAGCCCAATCATTTATCATTATCTAACATTCGAAACATCAATTCCATCACCAACGGGCAACATTTCATCCACGAATTCTTCGGCAACAGAACCGCCAAGGCCAAACTTAAAGAAGTTTACTTCACCATTCGACTGGGCAGAAAGCCGCAAACAATTCACCGTCTTCCTTTCTTGTGTAGCTACTTTGGTCACAGCCTTCACCGCCGGTGCATATTCTCCAGCTGTCAAGCAGATGTCCGCACTTTGGCACGTTTCTGACGTTGCGATTCTGGTTGGCATCACAACTTTCTGTTTTGGTTTTGCTATTGCTCCTATGGTTCTAGCTCCCTTTTCTGAGTTGAATGGACGGAAGCCAATCTTCATAGCTTCAGGCTTGCTATTCTTCATCACCCAGCTTTGCTGTGCTGTGACTCGATCTTATCCGGGCATGCTCGTTGCCAGATTCTTTGTTGGCTGTGGAAGTTCCGTGTTTTCAACAATGGTTGGTGGGGTCATCAGCGACATTCATCATAAGGAGGGTCGAAACACATCTATGGTAGTTATGGGATTTAAAGACTCGTCAAGATGTCTGTAACTAACCTGACTTTAGGCCTTATTCTCTGGTTCAGCACTTTTCGGCACTGGCTTAGGGCCATTGGTGAGCGGCTTCATTGCGCAAAACACATCCTGGCGATGGGTATTTTGGATTCAGGTTATCACAAATGGACTCCTGCTTGTTGTGCGTATTCTTTACTTTTTTCTTTGGAAAAACAGAAGAAAAAAACAACCAAAAAAAAGCTACCAGTTCCAAGCTCAACTGAAGAAGATACTAATTTATATTGCATGCAGGCCATAACACTCTTTTTCCCAGAAACGAGAGGTAGTATACTGTTGAGCAGGAAAGCACAGTGTTTGAACAAGTGGTACGAAGATCGAGAGCAGGCAGGCTTTTTTGGCATTGACATGCAGATGTCGACATCACATGAGAAATTTGAGTCGCAGCGAATCAGATGGAAGGTTAAGGCTGATGAAGAACGACAATCCCTCTCTCAAATGGTTAAAATTTCTGTATACCGCCCATTCCATCTTCTGTTCACAGAGTCGGTGGTATTTTTCTTTAGTCTATGGGTTGCCTTTGCTTGGGCGGTGCTCTATTTGACTTTGTAAGTGATTTGCTATTCTATGATCTAGAAGCTTAGTTTCCTATATGTGCTAATATACCATCTTCCTAGTGGTTCAATCCCTCTGGTATTTGAGACTTCACATGGCTTTAGTCTTCAGCAATCGGGTGCAATATTTGCTGCGCTGTCAATTGCAGCTATGATATCCACTTTTGTTTCTATCTATCAAGACCGATGGCTCGCTAAATATCTCGAGTGGTCGTCAAGGAACGAAGAGAATCCTGGCATAATTCGAAGAAATATTGATCTCTCGTCTCCCGAAGCAAGATTGTACTTTGCTTGTTTCCAATCGGCTTTGCTGCCTATTGGTCTTTTCTGGTTCGGCGTAAGTAACATACCTTTCCCTCCGGTTATTTTTGAGGAACAAATTGATTGACTATCGTTTAGTGGACGCAATTCTCTTCGATCCCTTGGATAGTTCCAACTCTTGCTATTGGTTGCGCGACAATGGGCATTTATTCTATTTATCTCGCAACGTTCAACTACCTCGCAGACACTTATCATAGATATGCGTCATCTGCTCTTGCTGCCCAGAGCTTCTGCCGTAATGTTTTGGGCGGGATATTCCCTCTCGTTACTACTAGCATGTTCAACAACTTAACGTTTCAAGGAGCAGCATCTTTGCTTGGTGGTATCGGAGCGTTGTTGACCATAGTACCTTGGGTGCTGACTCTGTACGGACCAGCCATTCGCTTGAGGAGTAAGTTCGCAAGCGAAATCATGTAACATTGCTTAATAGGAGAGAGGCGATGCTGTTGGACATCAAACCCAGTCATCTCTCAAAAAGTTTGAAATGATGTCTGTTATTCGAAAGATGCTATCTAACATGCATGATTTATGATTCATGACCTTAACCAAAGAGCCACAAATCCTTGGGTTAATCGGATATACACCCAGCCACAGAGAGGCTTTAAAAGTTACAGGATATTGTGAAGAGACAGGGAATGTAAGTTGTTGGTTGAACGATAAAGGAATTAATCCTGCGAGAAAGAGATGGAATGAGGAGCGGGACAAATGTTATGTATATATAGAAGGGCAGTGATATAGACTGTAGATAGCAAAGGGTTAATAGATAATACTTGTAAATACCTTATGAAAATGATTTAAGCATCAATGCTGTAGTAGGCAAATAGGAAAACATAATCCCAGAGGAATTTTGTGCTCAAACATATCATGCTCTATGTCCTCCATCCGTACCAAAGTACGGGGTCTGTCGCGTAGTTTGTTTCTTCATCCACCGGTACGATATCATTCTTCTAAAGCATAAGTGCAATTTTCAGATTCACTCGTCGGTCCGTATCAGTAGAGAAAGACATTTCATCTGCATGACCGCCACCCATTAACATTAGCCTCTTTCTCCGCAACACTGGGACCCTAAATTTGGGCAATTGGATGAATCCGACAATCCGATGTCGCCGTATGAACCTTGCTAGCCCCATGAACCCCTATCGTAGATCTTCTGCCAAGGATAAAACAATTTATTTATTAAATGTGCTACTCGAATATTGGCCTTGAAAACATTACAATTCATACCTACCCACTATTTACCTGCAACCTAGGTACCTGCCTACCTACTTGAACAAAGTCCATATTTTGTCCTATATTTCTGTCACTTCAGATTCAAATAACGAGAACATAATTTCGAATATCCGTCAAGCTTTTTAAAATAATCAAACACAAGATGTTGCGTTGGTGAGTATTCTCTTATCTCTTGTGCAGCCACTGATATCATAGTTCTTTTTGTCTCAGTCCCACGATTGATAGCTAACATCAATGTGAAAGGTATCAAATGAAGTTGGCAGCTCGCCCTGTCCTTACTCAAAGTATCACATCGGCAGTTCTTTTTGCAACTGGCGATGTATTGGCACAACAATTGGTCGAAAAGAAGGGCATCAACGGCCATGAAATTGCTCGCACAGGTCGCATGGCACTCTACGGTGGTGGTATGTACAAAAGAGCTAGATATAAGATGAGAAACAGGTATTAATGAATGATGCTTAGCTATATTCGGTCCAATCGCTACCAACTGGTTCAAATTCCTCCAGAATAAGGTCGTTTTGAAGAACAAGAATCTCGAAATGGCAGCTCGAGTCGCAGCCGATCAATGTATTGTTGCCCCTCTCAACTTGGGACTGTTCCTTACCACCATGTCTGTCCTCGAAGGAAGCGATCCTAAGAAGAAGCTCGAAGCAAACTACTCTACCGCCCTTCAAAAGAATTACATGATCTGGCCTGCTGTTCAAGCTGTCAACTTCAAGCTCGTTCCTCTTGAGCACAGAGTTTTGGTTGTCAACATCGTCTCCTTGGGTTGGAACTGCTACCTCAGTTACTTGAATGGTCGCAAGTCGGATGTCACAGTCGATAAAGTGGTAGAGAAGGTCAAGGAGCTTTAAAACATGTATATACATGGTTAGAGATTGGGTTTGGTTGTATACTTTGGACAAAGAAGACTTCGTAGATTTCACAAGATCTCGACTCGACAGACTTTTAAAGGTACAGCATCATATCATAGCGAGGCGTTTAGGATTTGCTTCAGTTATATTACAGATATAGAAGTCTAGATCATATATCAAGCAATGCATTTGGGAAGGGAGAAATAATTTTCCATGATATTCTGAGCGGTGATGTATAACAGAATCTGCTATTTGATATCTGGTCTGGGGATATTCTCCGCAATCTTGTCATATACATTTGATTTTTACAGAGTCGGCCATTACTATATACCTTTATCTTATATCAACGTTTTATAAATCTCTGCACACCAAGTTCCAACTTTTTGACAGCGGCCCAACTAATAAAGCGTCGATCAAACAAGCACCTAAATCACGTGAATGGCATCTCACTAACCACAAGGCATGAGCCGAGCCTTTGAACAGCAAGGGCCACCACCACCATCAGCACGCGGGTAATTGCAAGTCTAGTCGCATCGCATTTCTAGAAAAATTGAAGAAAGTGCTAACCAAAAAAAATCAAGATCCCAAAACGACAAGAGAACGATATTCTCCAAAACACACAACTTAGACAATTTGCCTGGAGCAACAAGTCGATCGAATCAAAAGAGAGCGAACCGAGCACACTCGTCTTAAAGACTATTTACTATTTATTCACTCATCACCCCGCCACGGAAATAGAATTTCGACTAGCCTCACATTCATTTCTGCCAAAGCACAAGAACTCTACGAGACTTCTCAGCTTTGACCCGATTCCACTCATCTCACTCGTCTCTTGCTCGCCCTTCATCTTAACATCTTTCAACACTTGATCCTATTTCAACTTCGAAAATCATACAAACATGGCAGCCGTCGCAGCACCAGCTGGTGAACAAGTTGACTTGTCAACCATCCCAATCTCACCTGAAGGCGCCAGCAATTCGAACGAGAACACCAAACCAGCTACCGATGGCGAACAAATTACCGTCTTTCATGACAAAGATAACTTCAATGTTAAGCATCCTTTGATGAACAAATGGACTTTGTGGTTTACAAAGCCACCTAGTGGAAAGGTAGCTCTATCTACCATCAAAATTTGCTA
Source organism: Sclerotinia sclerotiorum 1980 UF-70 (assembly GCF_000146945.2). NCBI lineage: Eukaryota > Fungi > Ascomycota > Leotiomycetes > Helotiales > Sclerotiniaceae > Sclerotinia > Sclerotinia sclerotiorum. The sequence goes on from NW_001820831.1 coordinate 1,905,857, forward strand.
GGTAACATACTGATTTGGTTATATGTAGGGTGATAACTGGAATGATCTTTTGAAGGAAGTTATCACATTCAACTCCGTCGAGGAATTCTGGGGTGTCTATGTAAGTATATTATTTGAGCAGGTTGTTATTCCTTATCGTCTTTAGTTTGGCTAACAATTTTTTTTTTGCAGAACAACATTGCACCAACTTCTGAACTCGCTCTCAAGTCCGATTACCATCTTTTCAAGGAAGGAGTTCGACCAGAATGGGAGGATCAACAAAACAAACATGGAGGAAAGTGGTCATATCAATTCAAGGAGAAGCGCAACGTCCCCATTGACGAACTATGGCTTCATGTCATGTTAGCAGCTATTGGAGAGACTCTCGAGGAAGAGGATGATGGAGAGGTGATGGGTGTCGTTGTCAACGTGAGAAAAGGATTCTACCGTGTTGGTGTATGGACTCGCACAATCGGCAAGAGTATTCCGGGAGGTGGAGATGGTGATGTCGCTGGAGGCAAGGGAAGATCCACCGAAAAAGGAAAAGAGATCTTGATGAACATCGGCAAAAAGTTCAAGGAAGTCTTGAAGCTCCCAGCATCAGAGCCAGTCGAATTTTCTGGTCACACCGATAGTGCACACAGCGGCAGCACTCGTGCCAAGGCCAAGTATTCAGTCTAGACGCTATCGACATGTACATGAGATGAGACACGATTCTTCTTTTACCTGTGTTACGATTCCGTGGTTCTCTCTTTTACGAAGATACCACGAAACTAGGCTAGGGCTAAATGGAAGGCGGTTCAACAAAGGTTTCTGGTTTTTAGGGCTATATTTGCATACATTATTGAAGGCAATACCTTAGCTTGGCCTCCAAATATCGTGGGGGGAGGAGTATTTATGCCATATTGTTTTTATTGCTCTACTACTACACTACTGCTTTTGGTGGTGGTTATTTTATGCATGGCGTTATTCCACACTGGGCAACATAGGCTCAGATATCCGAAGTATGTTCATAGAGATGCGAAAGCTGTGAATTAAAAATCAAAAGATACATATCCATTGAGATGACGAGGGTGATATTTTGACACCTAGTCATATATGATAGGGCTGGTGGAACTAGTATTGCGGCTGTGTCTATTGATAGTCATCGTCTGAAGTCTAATCTATATCACGGGTGAATGTATAACTTGATGTAAAACTATATTAAGCGAAGTCATCCATGTTCTCGGAGGTCCTTTTTTGGCTTTTTCTCCTTGTACAATTTGTCTTGTCAGTTCTCTCCGGATACCCACAAGTCTATACCTACAACTTGCTGTCTTCGCATGTTGGCTGATATACGGAATGCGTATCCTACGCATGGCCATACACAAAAACGGGACTGAGGGGTTCGCAGCGATGATACTTTGGTTCAGATTTTATACATTTTATTACGCTATGTTTCGTGCAAATTTTGTTTTTTTAAGTGCTTTGGTGTTATCTATCCATCCGTCTATCATCTTTTCGTCTATCCGCAGCATATTTAGATATACCACACTGCAACCATGCCCTCTAAGCCCCTCTCTCGATCGCATCACATCACATCATACAGAGAAAAAGAAAGGGAGAAAGAAAGAAAACCCTACATCTCATCCCCACTAACATCATCTACAAAGACAGTCTTGACCAGTTCCTTTTTATTAATCTTCCCCATGGCATTCCTCGGAATCCATTCCACCTGCCTCATCACCTGAGGGATTTTATACGCCGCCAGTCGTTCCCTAAGCGCTCTTCTCATATCCAGCGGTCCCCACTTCTTACCCTGTAGATATTCATCATTGAGTACCACGACCGCTCCGACTTTTTGGCCCCAGTTTCCCGATGGCACGGCACAGACGGCGCATTCTGATATCTGGGGCAGTGATAACATTTCCCGTTCTACTTCGAGCGCGCTTACTTTTTCTCCTCCGGATTTGATGATATCTGCTGATTTGCGACCGCGGATGAAGTACATGGGGCCTTTAGCCCATTCTTGGTTACTTTTCCCGGCAGAATCAACATAGCGGCGAACGGCTACATCACCGGTTTTGAACCAGCGACCGCCGCCATCGGCATCTTCGACGTGTTCTTTGAGGGTGGCTTCTGGGTTGCGCCAGTATTCTTTGAAGATGGTAGGGCCGCGGAGTTGGATTTCTCCATCGCGTTCTTTGCCGTAGGCGTCGATTTCGGAGCCTGCGTGGATCACTTCGTTGGTTTCTGTGTCCACGAGTCGGACTTGCACACTGGGGAGAGGCCACCCTACGCTACCGTCTATGCGGTCTGTGGGGGATATACCGCAGGAGAGAGCCATGCCTACTTCAGTCATGCCGTAGCGTTCGAGGAGGATGTTGTTGGACGAAAGGGTGGACCAGGCGTTTTTGGTCGGAGTGGGAAGGGCCGCGCTGCCGGAAATGTTGAGGCGAAGATTCCGCGGGGCGATGGCTTCTTTTGCTGCGGTTTGAACATCGGGAGGAAGGTCTTTGTGCGTTGCTAGGAGACGGTTGTACACGGTAGGAACAACTGTGAAAAATGTGATGGGCTCTTTCGTTTTGGGATTTGGCAAGAAAGGGGCAGCGAAGCGTTGCCAGACGGCTGTGACGTTGAAAGGGAAAAGAAACTCAATTTTGGAGCCGGTGAATAGCGGGGCTAGAATGGCATTTACGGTGCCGTGAATGTGGTGGAGTGGAAGGACGTGAAGGAGATGATCTTGTGGACTATAATTCCAAGCTTCGATCAGAGATTTTGACTGTGCTATCAAGACGGATTGGGGAAGCAGGACACCTTTCTAGGTTTCTGTAAGTACATATTTATATGCTGGGGCCACTGGGGAAGCTCACTGGTCTATTGGTTGTCCCTGATGTGTATAACATCATTCCCCCGTTACCTTCTGACGGCCCTTCCAACGTGACTTTTCCATAATCCAAGTTCTCCAGCTTCTTCTCCAGCTTAACATGTTTAGGTTTTGCTTCCAGTCCAGTATTTATCACTTCTTGAGCCTTGCTCTCGAATTTAGTTGAAGACAATAGCATTGAAGCTTCACTTTGGTCCAAGATATATTGTAATTCATGGGCAGGGAATGCTGGTGAAAGTGGAATAGCTATAGAGTGTGTCCCAAGTATGGAAAGTAAAGTTACTATGTATTATCTTAATCTACGTTCTTCTAAAATATGGATATTTCGAGTTGCGCACCCACATAATCATAGCTATTTTCTACAAGAAAAGCGATCCTTTCTCCCTCTAATCCTTTTTGCCCAGCTTCGTTTGTGAGCTTGTCCCTTCTTTCCGCTACATCATGTAGTAATTGACCATAGGTGAACCGTCTCCCGGATGCTGAATGTATAATTGAAGTAGATTTTGGATCGTGGCTAGAGATAGCTTCGAAGAGGGGTAGTTTCGGGAGTGTTGATGCCATTCTTGCACTGAAGAGAGTGAATGGAGTTTTGAATGATGGGCGAAGGAATGGCGATGGAATTCGTGTTAAAAGTAACGTTGATCTTCTTGTACATAACATTGCGGCGACACGGCGTTGGAGGGGCATTGGTAAGGGTGGTTCATTGGATGACAGATGAAATCGAATCACGAGGTGGTCGTCCGAAGTCCGAGGTGGAGTTGATGCTGATGTGTTAAGAGAGCTGGAAATAAGATGTCCGTCGAAACCAATCGACTTTACAATGTCGTTGCTGTTCCTAACTTAGATTCCGCGTTGAAATAAAATTGGTCAACATGTTTTGGTAACATGGACATTTAAACATTCTTGTCTGAAGTAAGGTTTTTGAGGTTCTAGAATTTTGATGCGGGAAGGCTAAGTTTATGGATAACATCCGCATTTGCAAGGCGGGGTCGCTTAAAAAAGTCTAGCTTCAAAACCACAAGGCTCCTTCCTTTATCCTTGACGAGGCAAGGCTGTCATGTAGTGCAATAACCTCAAAATCAATATTAGAATAGTTTGCATTCCAGTCAAAGGTTCATTATATTCTACCCAATCTATTGTGAAGCAATAGATTAATGCTCCGCATACTTCGTCCCGTTGTCTCCCGGCGACATCTATCTTCCATCATGACGTCCAAAACTCCCTATGAAGACATTATACGCACTCGAGTGAGTATCTCCCCTCCAAGCACTGCTTCACCCCGCGGCTAACATATAATTTAGCTAACGGAAGAGTTAAAACCTACACGTCTTGAAATATTTAATGATTCATCCAAACACTCACATCACAAAGCTATGGCTGGTTCCACATCTCACGAAACACATTTCCGGGTCGAGGTTACCTCGGAAGCTTTTGCCAAAAAGATGCAACCCGCAAGACATAGAATGGTTTATGCTTTGTTGAAGGAGGAAATGGCGAAAGCAGGTGGAATTCATGCTTTACAGTTAAAGACGAGAACACCCGATGAAGAGGCGCTGGAGAAGGCGAAGGAGGAAGGAGAGGCTGTTGCTGAAGCGAGTGGGCCTTAGGAATGGCATTTCGCATCTTTTCGAAATTCTTTACAAGACGGATTTTTAGATGACCGAATGAGATGACCTATAAAGCCTAGTCTATGTACTTATGCTATTGGTTGGAGGCTGTTGGAGTTAAGGCAGATCTGCAAATACACAGCGGACATGTTGAGCGAATACTTGCAGCGATAATTTTACAGAAATTGCATATACCCGGACCATTTCTGTCTGCTCTTGAACGTGCAAATCACACCTGTCCAACTTATTTACGCCCGAAGACGAGCACGTATTTCATCAAGCAAAATCGTCTATTGTGAACGCTTTCTATATGTGCTCCGGCGCTAGTCTTCAACCCAAGATCAAAATGGTAGGAACGATGCTCGGTGAAATCAGGCAGGCAGATCAACTGTCAAGACTCCCAGTTTTTTGGCCAATGCGAGCATAGGATTCACCACGGCCTCGACATCCCCAGATTTGATCGGAATCCTATGATTGCCATTCCATTCAACCAGCTGCGTACTTCCTTTCTCACACCAAATCTTGAGCAATTCCCTATGTAAATCTAATCCCGGATCTCTCATCCCATGAACATGAATAGTCGGCAAAGTCAAAACATCATTCTCATCTACTGGCCCCCATCTATCCTGATCTCTCTCCAAACTAATCAATGGCGCTCTTCCCGCCATCAGTACCGCAAACCTCCAATCCTGTCCCTCCAAATCTCTCCCTCCTTCTTCTCGAATCTGCCTCCTCAACAACAAACTCCCCGCTATCTTCGCCCCCTGACTAAACCCCAGCAACCCTACCCATCCCCCTGTAGCCCCTTTCGCATCATCCTCTCTCATTGCTTTTTCAATACTCTCTTCAATAGCAATAACTTCATCACGTGGATCTAAAACTTCATGTTCGGGTAACCAACCCAGCCAGCGTTTAAAAGGTCCGAAATCTCCATAGACATTTGTGACATCAGGTCCGGCGCCAGCTGCAAACGGCGCTTCGACATATACGAGACGGAAATAGGGTCTTAGATGTAAAGAGAGGACTCGACATTGCATGGTAAAAATCACGGCGTTTGTTCCTCCGCCGTGGAGACAGAGTAGTCGAGGAAGATCAAGTGTGGGATCGTGATGTGTAGCCATTATTGTTTATGAGAAGTAACTTTATTTGATTCAGTGGTATCAAAGATGATTGTAGAGTTTGGAATATGAAGGCTATGTGGTAATAGTAAGATAGACAAGTCGTTGGATTGCTGACAGGTCAGAGTAAGAGATGCTAAATTTAGAACAGGTAGACTTTTGTGCTACATTCTTCGACCTAGTGCTTTGACGGATGAAAAAAATCCACTAATCAACTAACTAACTAATAGACCAATGCGAAGAAATCCAGTACATACGGAGTAATATTTGATTTACCTTATCTCTCAATCGGATGTCCGTTGGGGGGTTGTCTCGCAAGCGTCCAGCACAGATCACCTTGCGGATCTCTATCCCTAGAAAATTGCGGACTACTTCACACATTTTCGAAGCTTACTCAGACACCAGAGTGGTAATTCGGAGCCAGAATACCCATCTCTGATGTCTTCGGGATAATTAGAAATGAGACATGGATAAGAGAGGCTGGATGGACATTTAGATACTCGCTAAACTATTGCGCCTTCTTTTACCTGCAATGTCGTTAGTCCATAAGCTATAAGGACTTCAAGTTTGTACTTTTGACTATAATATATGTTTGTATCGCTGTCAAGTTTCATCTCTCTAGAATTCGTTATCCCTTACTATTATTTAACTCGTTCATGAAGACTTACATCTATCCTTGGTCATAGCTTTCCACACGTCTTACTACCCCAAGACCCATCGTTCACTGCAAGCTCGGAGATGTCTGGTTTCTAGATTTTGTGATCGGAACTATTCTAGCGAAGTTACTCATCTAGACTGATGGATTATGAGTAAATTTTTGGAATAGTTTCCGAGGAAGGCTTCAAGGATATCCAAAGGACAAAACTCACATCTAAGTGGTTTCGCACTAACGCACTCTAAATTGGCCTAGTACCTAACACTTTTGTTTCTTCATCTGTTGATTTCCTTGCCTATTCCAACATTGTCTAGTGACATCAGGTCATCAATGACAAAGGATAGAATTATGGTATTTGCAGCGTTGTTCACGAGCTGTTTGTCTCGCTGGATTCTATGCTAGCTTTAGCTTACCCATGGCACAGCGATACTTTCAGTGAGACTTTAGAGAATGGTACTTCTATTACGCTCCATATTTGGCATAAATCATACAAATCGTGAATTTACCTTTGACTCGTCGGCACGTATTGTTCAACTATGAAATCAGAAGCGAAATAATGGAGTTTAACAGTTCAACGGTCTCTAACACTCACCTGTAAAGATATATAATAGATTCATAACAGGAACAGAACAATCCTACCATGTATCTATAAATGCCACGCTTGTTGGCCTCCCACAAACCCATCAACGATTCCTCACAAGTCACAGCTCAATTAACTAGCATAAAACGATAATAACTCGCTGACTGAATCTGTATCTACAGCAGGAACAAACCACAAACAACCTCATCAATCCACACCAAAGCTAAACATGTGTTTAGAACGCCACCATATATGGCCCTGCGGACACATGACCTACACGATTCAGGGCTGCTACCACCAATCAGCAACACAATGCCATCCACCGCTCTGTCCTAACTACCGACTAGAAACTTACACCGATGACTATCGACTACCGTGCTTCGAATGCAGAACCGCTCAAGCCGCTCGAGCCGCTCAAGAAGCTCAAGACGCTCAAGCCGCTCAAGAAGCTCAAGACGCTTACGCCGCTTACGTCGCTTGGTACACTGCTACTTATGGTCAACCATAAGTCGAAGAGAAATCAATCGCGTTACTTAAGTCAGACGAAGATGAAATTGTTGCGTGAGAGATGGTAGGTTTAGTACTTGCCCTTTCTTACTCGAGAGTTCATCCTGCTCTTTCTTACTTCTTAGAGTCCGTCTTCTCTCTCTTATTTTGGAGAGTTCATCTTGCCCTTTCTTCTGAGAATTCGTCTTGCCCTTTCTTACTTCTAAGAAGTCATCAAGCATAGCAATGAAATATTATTTAATTCTTTTTCATTATATAAACATCAGTAATAAATAAATATGAACGTGAATGTGAATGTGAAATACAATGTTAACTTTACAACCGCTTTTCCAAAAATTAAACCTTCCTTCTTCCTTTTCCCCAACCATGCTCTACAATTCCCCACGGAGATAAAATATCTGGGCTTCGAGCTACACTTCCAAGATACGTGCTACAATAATATCACTATAAGTACTTTTTTGCTTCCAGATTCCGCTTTCGAGCCATGCTACTTTCCCGTCTCATGGGAGATGATGCGAATTGCCCATCGCCCATGAAACCCTCCGAGCTAAAGCTATCAGGTCTAAATTCTTTACAGATTTAGTCCCCGGCCACGTTGATTGGCCGAAACACCTGATGCACTATTATCTCAGATTCCATTCAAACAATGTTATATGAAATCGTGAGTAATCAGTCTACTTACATGTGTATGCCCAGTACACATTTCCCACCTATTAAATCATCATGTGATAACATAACAAAGCCTCTTGACACAGTTACTAAACTAGTACTACTCGTTCAATGCATTATCACAACTACTGGCTGTTTTCTTGCCTCCTGTTGCTAGGAATATAAGAGCATTGATCAAGAATAGAGGAATTTCGTAATATATAACTCAATTTTGACAGTGAGATTTCGATTCTTGCTATATATGTATCAACTTCTTGAGAATGCAGAGAGAATGTATCTTCTAGACCAGATCGGACGCTAAGAAATGAATTTTGGAGGGTTAAGAAACCCTGTGAATAAGTTTAAGAGTAACCAGTCAATGCTCATTTAATTCGTGGACATAAATCCTTGATAACTCCTGGGGTTCGAGCTGACGCCAACTTCGAAAATTATAGAATTCCTATGATAGCTATGTAAAAGGACCGTTCGGTGAAATTCATTCCTGGTGTAGTATTCTTTCGACGCCAGAACTAGAGTAGTCTTCCTGAGTTGAATCAATTATGTCAAGGATTTCAAATAGTGCGAAGTAAGGTCATTATTACAAAAGAAGGATCGGATCTCCTAGGGTTGTAGTGTGAAGTTAGAGGCCGGTAGATTGTCCATGCATGCATTGAAATGTAGTTTCAAACATTTGGATTTCACATACCGCTATGTATGATTTCGCCTGTAACGGTGTAAGAATTTGCAAAAGCAGCAGGTGGTCTTCAGCTTTAGATTTCCTTTATGAGATATCTCACTCATGGCGGAGACTAACTTCAGATCCTCATACTGACATTCGATTTCTGGCGGCTTTGTCGATATATTCTTGTGCTAATTTTTGTATGTCGTAGGTTTCTCCACTTCGAGCTGCAACAGCATTTTCGAGCGTATTCCCAAGTACCAGCCAGGCTTTAGACTTCGGTGGTAGGGGACGCTTTGCTCTGCCTGCCAAGTATTCCGCAGACGGGTAAAACTAACACAAATAAGTACGAGAGCGAGGTCGGTCATCAACATGATTTATATACTGATCGTTCAACATCCTTAGCTTAAAATTGCTTGTTCGCTGATTGCGAGGGAACTATTATAGAGAGTATCATAATATATCATCGAAGAGACAGTGCGGAGTGACGGCCTTTCGATACTGGAAAATGGAATTGTGAACTCGAAAAATTATAAGTAGATAATTCTGAAGTACTAATGAAGGAAGACCCTGGTGGACTAATTATTGGAAGGAAAGTATGTACAGTAATGCCAAAAACTAAAATGGTAGATGCAATATGATTACCAATGGAGGAACTGAAAGTCGAACGTGTCTGCTGTAATCTATCTCAGTATCTCGAGGGACTGACAGACATCCAACTAATATCGCTAATAGCGCTTTGAAATAAAACACAAAGGAAAGTTATAAATCCTTAATGACATCATCGTTCTAATCGTGAAATATGAATGATTTGCTGGTTATCACGACTTGCAAAATCATATCCACTTCGTAGGGGAGATGAGAGTTTACTCAACGCCTCCTTTTCCCAACATTCTGCTGACTTTCAGGGTGTGTGATGCCACCGGGTATGGGCATGTATGAGAGAACCTCCAAAGTGCTATCGTAAGATTACCTCGGCTCGCCTTTTATCCGGAGCCTTGAGTCTCTCACTAATCTGAGACTCCGCATGGCATGCATTTGTTTTACTCTTTATTTCCACCCTTCTGAGTTCAATATCCCTTCCCTTTTGCGTTTCTGATAGCTTCAGAAAGGAATATTTTAAGCGAGAGTAAGGTTAGGGTAGCCTTGACCCTGGGTACGTGCACAAGGGATGACTACTCCCTATTATAATGAGGTTCCGAATAACGTGGTTTATCAGGACCCTGTACACTTTTACCTCAATTATTACCTCTCAACTTCAACATGCGATTTATCAATATTTAATTATGTAAACTACTTCAAAAGAAGCTCGAATCAATTTAGCTATTGAGGCTATTTATACATCTCAAAATTTGAGTATTCGAAAAGCTACAAAACTCTATAATATATCTCATACTACTCTTATCTTTATGTTACGAGGTTTGCCGTCTAGATCACGTGGAAGTGCTCTAGGCTCTCGAGGTGGTTTATAACTAGGCGTCAAGCAGGGACTTAAAGTAATGACAATAATGCAATTCGTAACTAATAGTAGAGTATACTAAATGATTGATCTTGAGCACGAAGCTCTATACAAAGGAAATCCATCTTGATTATATAGACCTTCATGCCTATGGCTAGTCAGGACCGCTGCGCGGTCCTGGACAGCCAGCGTTCCTGGACAGCCAGCGTTCCTCAGCGGTCCATAACGTGACTTTAATCACGTTACCTTGGTTTAGTCATGTGACGCGGCATAGAAGATAGCCGTTGTAACACTTTAGAATGAATGGAATTCTGTCTTTTATTGAACATCGATCAACAAATCATAAAATGATAGAATTGAAAGAGAAATCGCTTTTTCAATATATATTGAATATAAATAAAAGAGGGTTTAGTCCTTGAATAAGTGATATAGAAGATATAGCGAATTATATACTCGAAATACAAAATACAAAGAAATTTGATATAACGATGCTGTATGTTACGTAGTAACAGTCAACCTGTCCATATGAGCTTAGACCCCGTGGAAAAGCAAACCGATTCACATACAAAATTGTATGGTAATCGGTTCGTAGAGTCTCCCCACCTTCAGCAAGCACAGACATATAGTCTGATCCAAGTCACGTGATGGACCCTGCATATTCAGGGATACGAATCGTAGGTCCATACGAATCGAAGGTCCACAAACTCTCAGGATCCAAGAGATCCAATGGAGGACGAAGGTCTATATAATCAGGATGGTTTCCTTTGTGTAGAGCTTCGTGCTCAAGATCAATCATTTAGTATACTCTACTATTAGTTACGAATTGCATTATTGTCATTACTTTAAGTCCCTGCTTGACGCCTAGTTATAAACCATCTCGAGAGCCTAGAGCACTTCCACGTGATCTAGACGGCAAACCTCGTAACACCCCTCGGAAACAGTGGCCCAAACCGCCATACTTGCTTTTATTATATTATAATAATTGTAATGTCACAAATTACGATAATTGTTAAAAGGAATGACCTCACACAGGGAATAGTGGGAAGCTGATAGGGCAGAACTGAGGTAATATTGGTCTAGTAGGTTAATCTCTCTTCTAAGTTCTACGGAAGTGCGAAGCTCTCTGTAAGAGAGCTTCTCAATCTAGTCCTAACAGGACTAGTGCCCTGTGCACGTGCTACGCAGGAACCATTCACTTTAACAAATTAGTTTATTTATATTCTATTTGATCTAATAACGACTTCATGTCACGAATCACAATTATCCTAGGATCAGAATCGTCCCAGGATTAGTGTCCTGAGGCCTTTTAAGGATCACGTGATGGATAGACTGGATAGCCTAGTCTATCCAGTCTAGGGGATAGCCCAGGTAGACCAGTCTATCCAGGCTATCCAATAACATTCAGAAGTATATAGTTAAGATAGTTTCATATTCGAAGAGCTTCGTGCTCAACTTAGTTATCAATTAGTTTACCTACATTCTACTTGATCTAGTAACGACTTCACTTCCAAGTGAAGACCAGTGATAAAGCCTTAACCCACAACTACCAACCAGACGAAACCTTAGGCAGCCGCTGCCTCCAGTACAGTATCGTTACACTTCACTTCCAAATGAATACTAATGATAAAGCCTTAACCCACAACTACCAACCAGACGAAACCTCAGGCAGCCGCTGCCTTCAGTTCAGTATCGTTATATAATGATTCTTTAACAAGGAGGCAAGCTACTATATAACGATGTAGCAAATATAATAATGCTTTACATAATGTACGAACTTATCAATTAGATCCAGCATTAGTTGATATTTAAATTATATATAATTTAATTCTAATTTATAGTATTATTGTAATTTTATTTCAATGGAATATGATGTTACGAGGTTTGCCGTCTAGATCACGTGGAAGTGCTCTAGGCTCTCGAGATGGTTTATAACTAGGCGTCAAGCAGGGACTTAAAGTAATGACAATAATGCAATTCGTAACTAATAGTAGAGTATACTAAATGATTGATCTTGAGCACGAAGCTCTATACAAAGGAAATCCATCTTGATTATATAGACCTTCATGCCTATGGCTAGTCAGGACCGCGCAGCGGTCCTGGACAGCCAGTGTTCCTCAGCGGTCCATAACGTGACTTTAATCACGTTACCTTGGTTTAGTCATGTGACGCTGCATAGAAGATAGCCGTCGTAACATATGAGCAATTGAGGTAAAAGTGTACAGGGTCCTGATAAACCACGTTATATAATTGGATGGATCACAAAAGTAGATTGATGAATCGAAGATTTCTAATCCATTTCGCTAATTCTCTACCCGGACATAAGAAAAAATAAATAACCTTAATTCAAAAGGGCTTAGGTGTGGTACAAAGTACTTGAGTTTAGACGGTAGACTTGCCGCTTTTGATCCCATTAGATTGGACAGCTGAAAGTCTTGGTGGTACAACCTCACAATCGCCCTGCAAACTAGGTACTCAACGTATCGGGCATCAATTTTGCCTCACAATCACTCCTCATCATCTTTACTTAAGGCATTGTCACTTATTCTACCTCTCTCAGATTACACTACATCGGACTCCATCTCCGCCCGTATGTCTTCATCCTCAACCCCAATAGCAAACCCCACGTGGGGTGGACAAGAACACAAATACCACCTTATTCATGTTTTCGGCCTTGTTCCATCTTGATCTGGCCCGGAATCCAAGGGACAAGATCTTAGAATCGAGGTAACACCACCAGCCGAAAAATCTAAACAACTGGTGTTCGTGTTCCTTACTTTCGGGACCTTTGGCTACTCTGTTTCCGGCCCGAGACCACTCTACACCCGAACGCCTCTACCAATATCCTCACGACTCGAGTGTCACGAATTCTGAGACAAAAACTAATCAATCTAATCTATTTTCTCCTGCCTTATGTGTGCATGTTCGACAGGTACATACAGTCATAAGCCTCAGTACACCCTGCACCGCCCTTTTTCGTATGTACTTCTACTTTCTATCCGCTCTTATCCGAGACTAAAATTAATACCGGCATGGCATTTATTATCGAACTTTGGAAATACCTTAGAAGGGTTGGTGTGGGGAGACACAAACATGGGGAAATGCTTATTTTCTATGTCGTGATACTTGGGAGCGTACATTATACTTCAAAAAACAACTTTAGTTGCATCCTATGGGATTAATTGCCGCAGTGTCGTCGACGATCTCGTAGGCATTTTTCGATTTCACCGCCCTTCTCGTTGAAAATTTCTGAGGTTGATGTTTTCAGAGGCGGATGGAGTTTGCCCTTTTCAGAGCTCCTATGTTGTTATTTACTCAAGTCGGGTATAGAAGGGAGATTTTCCTCGTGTAATTCAAGGAGCTTTTTGGAAAGCACACCCGTTGAATCGATAGTCAATCATCCTTTTAGGATACCAAGGGGCCAAAATATTTTGTTTGGCTGTTTTGGTCGTTCATAGTCATCAAAGTCGTTTATGTATTCTTTGCACTCTAATGATTTGAGAGCTTTTATTTCCATAGTTGGAATCATCTTCCATGCCCCTACTCTGTATGCTGCACTCAGTGGCAAATATACATTGCCAGTCTTGTGTCTCATCTGTCTGCATTCATTGACCGCGTCAAAGCTAATACCCACGCCTATTTAATTGCTATCTCTCTCGGGTACTTCAACTCTGGATAACCCTCGACATCTCATCTCCACCTTCACTCAAGTCGTCTACATCTCAAGCTATCTCTCAAAAACTCATCCAAAATAAACCTACTTAACAATGTGTACCTCAAGCCAGAAATCCGCTTCTTCCTCAACATCCTCAAAACAATACATTTCGACTCCTTCAACCTCCTCAAAAACAAAGTCTACCTCATCTTCCACCTCTCGAAAGGTCCAGGATGGATCACGTATCCCTCACCACTCGTCATCTTCGTCCGCAACTTCATCACCCACTTCTTCATCTCGATCATCTCACAAGGATCCAGCAAGCCAAAGATTTCAAGGTGAAGCAATTAACCGATATGAGAACGAACCTAGGGACTACAAGTCTTGGACCGTGGAGGAATATGATGCATACCAGGAGAAAGCGAAGGGTGAACATTGGGACGACGTGGAGAGGAATGTGGAAGGCGTTAAATGGGCGAGTTGAGGCGATCTTGATTCAAGAGAAAGGGGACAGCGGAGCCCATGGGTTATGAAGCCCTTGCATGATGTGATATGGAAATGTGCACCAAACGGTGCCAATGGGACTAAAGATGGTTTATGTGATGGCGGGTTTTACGATTACGATTTTTCTACTACTATCTAGGGATGGGGATCATATTATTCAACATGGGACTTGGAGGGGTGGGGTGGGAAAGAGAGAAAGATATGTATAGAGTATACTCTACTATATACATACAAGATCAGCTTATAGGCTAATCAGGATAGAAGTATGAAGTATAGATGGCTCAAGGCCTTGGGCATGACACACGCTATGAGATGATCCAAATTTAACTCATCCAAAATATCCAAACGTCGCACGAACAATGCATCATACTGTGAACTCTACGGAGGTGACTAATGAAAGCAAATGCGACTCCCTCAACAAGTAACTCGCAAGTGCGGAGCCGGACAACAACCCTCCACTGGGGGGAAAAAAAATCTTGAAAAATCGGCATTAGCTGACCCGAAAGACGTACAATGACATTTCCTCCGACTTGGCAAGAAACAAACAAGTTTTCTCTCCTGGACTTGCTCTGCTGTTCGATTTACCTACCTGCCTGTCTACGAGCCCTGTTCCGAAAACGTATCACGATTAATCCCGCCCCGCCCATCATGTGGAGCTCTACCGCATGCATATAGACATCATCCATGCAGCGATTGAGAACTCTCGTCGGTGTCGGCGGTATCTTGCATGCGTGCAGAAAGGATAGACGAGTCAAAATGTTGAAGCAAATGAGAAGAAATGAAGTAAAATAATTGGATTTTCTGCTTCCTCGTGCTTCTTTACTGTGCGTTTTGTTCAAGCGAATCAAATGGATCAAGCGAATGAACAGGGTTGTAGACTTGGTTTTTTCCAACAATATTTACATGCTATGCTGTATGACTGCTACACAATGGAATAGCATGCGTTTGAGTCTCACGAGGAAGTTGCATGATCCGAAGCTGCTTTATTGTAAGCGCGCTATGCGACAGAAAATACATTTTGCTCTGTGATATGTCTGTGTGCGTGAAAATCTTTAAATTTGTGGTATAAACAGGGGGAGGGGAGTGGAGTCTAGAATGCCCAAATATATCTTCGATGTCGTTCAATGCTGTCACAATTATGTTGATATGATAGGACTGTCGCCGTACATCCTATCAGCCATCCAATGTAACTTTACCTATTTTCCGTGTACTTCATGTATGCTATTGCCTTGTGACCTATCTTCACCTGGATCTCAAGCCATATGTTTCTTCTTGCTCCTTCGTGATCATCCCAGGGCTTCCTACCATAGCGTCCTCACCTCTATTCCCTTTTGGAAAGAATATGACATCTCTTACACTCTCTCGTCCTGTCAACACTGCAACCCATCTATCAAATCCAATAGCAAACCCGGCATGTGTTGGACAACCGGCTCTTAAAGCCTCAAACAAATGCTTGAAATCTGACATTTTTTCGTCACTCATTTTCAATACGTTCTTCATGATGAATTTTTGGACCTCGGCTGAGTGGATACGTTTTGAGCCACCGCCGAGTTCGACACCATTAACAACAAGATCATAGTGATCGGCAGTGACTGCGAGTGGGTCGGGTGAGTAGGAGGTCGACATCAGCAGCGGTCTTGGGCGCGGTAAATGGGTGATGAGTAGAAGAAAACCCTGCTGTGCCGCCCTTGACCAGGATCGTCTGGCTTGCTAGTATTGAGAGTAAAGAGAGGGAAGTCTGTGACCCAGAGATAATGAAGTCCCGGGATAGGAGCAAGAAGCTGTTCGGAGATCGCAGCTTTGTAAAGAGCCAGTCGGAGTTTACCTAGAGTAGTAGAACCACCGGAATGACGCACATTGGGACGCGCTTGAAGGATAAGTAAATCTCCTTCATCAAAAGTGGTTGCGGCGTTCGGTCCTCGTGGGTCAATGATTTTGTGTGAAGAGGATTGAAGAGAAGAGTATAGATGCTTCAAGGCCTCAGAACCTTCAAAGCCAAATGCTTGGAGACCCTCTAATGGTCTCTTGGGATCGAAAACAAATATTCCGGGAGGGCCATCAGGGTTTTTCTGAAATGATTCGGCATCTGGCGAGTCCATAAAGTTGCGGATGAACTGTTGTACCTTCCTAGGATTTCCACTAAGCCGGAATTTACAGGCTTCAATTATAGGGTTTTCAATTGAAGTCAGCATTCCCTTGAGGTTTTCTGGAATTACCGATTCCACGCGATGGATCTGTAATAATTAGCTTCGCTCAAGAAATAATGATAGATCTTTTACCAGGTCCACAATTCTGAGATCAGGTTTGTCAGATCCATGCTTTGACATGGCTTCCTCATATGTCACTCTTGGAATTTCGCGTGTGAAGTTAAATTGAACGTGGTCAGCTCCAATCTGTTCATCCTGTATCACCCTATGCACTTGTTTTACAAGCCCTTGAACAACTCTCATGACACGTCGACCATCCGCCCATGGCATTTCCATATCAATCTACATGGTATTAGTATATGTAGAGTGTGCCAGCTGGACAATACGGTACCTGGGTAAACTCTGGCTGCCTATCTGCACGAAGATCTTCATCTCGAAAGCATTTAGCAAATTGGAAATACTTGGTGACGCCACTTGCCATCAAAATCTGCTTATATTGTTGCGGACTTTGTGGAAGAGCATATGCATAACCTGGCTTTCTAGTAGGAACGAGAAATTCTCTTGCACCTTCAGGAGTCGACTTGAATAAGATAGGGGTCTCGATCTCATCGAAGCCGTTGGCATTGAAATGTGTTCTTACTATTTTAGCTAGCTTTGACCGGAACACTAATCTCTGATAAAGATTTGGTACGAATCGAACCTCAAGATGTCTTGAATCGGGCCCAAATTTCTGGGCAGGCCCAACAATAATGTCCTTGGGAAATGAATTAATTACTCTCACGTCTTCAGCATGGATCTCAAAGTCTGATGGAGAATAATTTGATTCGACCGAACTAGAAAGCTCTTCGGAAATGGAAACCTGCGATTCGGGTGTAACTTCTGGCTTCTTGACTTTGTACTGCAAAACTCCTGTCACAGACACGGCGCTGTGTTCCTTGATACTTTTGAAGAAATCTCCGATCTTCCCTTCCTCGGAGCTGTCCTTTAATATAACTTGGATACCAGCATCTGCTGAAGGCCCTGCACATATTTTAGCAAATATGAGTCCTTTACTCAGCTGCTTCTTATTGCGCAGGAAACCAACAACAGTGATGTTTTGCCCAACGTTCGCTGGTCGAATCCTGGCCCGTGGATTGAATGGATCGACACTTGACTTTGGAATAGTGACTATATAGAGGATGTTAGCAATATTTGAAATACTAGAAAGACTGATACTGACAGCTGTCCTTATATTCTTTCCAAAACGTGCCACTTGTGTCAATGTTAACTTGTTCTTCCGCGCCTTCTAATCGAGATTTGGTATTGGTAAAGCTTCTCTGGTGAACTACAAGTGAGGGGAACCCAATTGTGCGAGCCCGTGGTAAGGCTTTGCACACATAGAAACTTCCATTTCTTAGTAACTGCCTGCGATAGCAGGATATCATGGCTCAAATCAATTCCTCAAAAAATCATGAATAATCGAATTATCAGAGTGCTAGATATCTCGAAGCTCTCCAGGTGTGGTTAGCGTCTCGGCAAAATCCGCTCCTCATAATTTTTATATATTGTCGCGAACTTTTCAAAATCTCTTTTTTCTTCTCCATCCTTCCAAGTTTTAAACATGTAAGACCCCAACATCAACCCTTAGAAATTTTTGTGCAATTTGCTAATGTATATTTTACAGATGATGAAAAGCCAGCGTGTATTATTTGAGTACGATTCCTCCTTTTCAAGCCTGCAAACTCTCCCTTCACCGGGCTTCAGTGGTCTGCTTGCGAGAACTGGATGGGAGAGTGAAATAAGCGTTCGACACACCCTCCTTGTTTTTAACGGACGCGACAAAGGCATCTCTGAACCCTAATCCTTGGAAGGCTTCAATATTTATAGTTACCACGCAGTGGAAAAAGCGATGGAATGAATCTTTTTAATGATCGTCATCCGGAGCTCAAATACATACTTCATCGACAGTTGCATTCATTCAAACTTTTAGTTTCTCATCACTCCTACGGGTGTATTTGTTTTCATTCATGCATTTGGGCGTTGTGCTGGGAAGTGAAAAACGTGTTGGCATTGCAAGTAAGGGAACGAACGATATCTGAAGTATAATGCATTCAAAGTAAGGGGAATATTTTTGACTTTGGCAGGCATTAAGGTAGATAGGCAGTTTTTACAGAACAGCAGTGGTACAATTGAGCAAACAATACAAAGGCTGCACACATATTTCAAAATGAATTAATTATGAATTTTCATTCATGACGCATTATTGCCCACTGCATCTGGTGATGAGGTTCCCATGTAGTCCCAAGAGAAATGCCCAGTTCGATTTGTGCCTTGTTGCTTGTCGCCAATCTAATAATTCGTATCCCCATGATAGTAATTACATTTGTGGTAGTAACTTAAAAGTTTGATTTGATCCAAGCCAAAAGCTCTGATGGCACATTGTACAGGGCATGAAGAAACTGTTGGTGAATGGCGGATTGTAAGCAATTGGAAAGAAAAATCTGAATCTGAATCTGAATCTGCAAGACAACGAGACAACGACACAATGAGGTATGAGTAGGTATGTACTATGGAGGCAGATAATATAGTTTTATACACGCCGTGCAGATTTATTGATTGACTCAGATTTCAGAATCTACCATAGCTATAAGGAGTATAAACCTGCCCGATGAAGATACAACACCCACCCAGTCGGGCAATATACCGAAAGGTCACGGACATTCCAAGACCAGGGAGAACATCATTTCTACGAGTACCTACTACTAACCTGACCGTGCCTACTAACCTTACTGTGCAGTGCATGACTGGTATTAATTCGGAAAATCGGATAATCAATTACTTATCATCAGTGCAAACTTATCCACTGTCTCTGCGAACGGGTCCAAGACTTTAGGTTTTGGGTTTGGTTATTGAATGCGCTCCTTGCATGGTGTCCATGGAGAATGGAGAATACTATAGCAATAAATCAAACAAACCTGATTTGAATCCAAAAGATATTCCAATAGCTAACTAGCTAACTAGCGTAGCTACCTTGCTTACCCAGTAGGTACTCTGGTAGACG